>NC_053024.1:376168928-376468928 GCF_003073215.2 Triticum urartu | reverse complement strand
AGATCAAACGTCATTCAGGATGGCAACGGTCAGGCGTTCACTCCATAGTATTAATGATCGGTTATAAGACTTTATAGCTGGCATTACCAGCAAGGCCTCTCCTTAATGTACATTGAACTCTTTGTAACGTGGGCTGGCTGGGGTCCTGGCGCACTCTATATAAGCCACCCCCTCCACTAGGACAAGGGTTCACACCCCCTGTAACTTCACGCATAATCCAATCGACCGAGCCTCCGGGCACCGAGACGTAGGGCTGTTACTTCGTCCACGTAGGGCCTGAACTCGTACATCTTGCGTGCACAGTCTCATTGTAGCTAGGATCTTGCCTCTACATTCCTACCCCCTATTCTAATGTCAGACTTAGAACCACGACAGTTGGCGCCCACCATGGGGCAGGTGTCTTAGCGACTTTCCGGTGAGGTTGTGATTTCTCCGAGTCCTCTTGGCTGAGGGCCGCGAGATCCGTCTCGGCGCGCTCGTCTTCGTCGCCGATGACTCCGCTTGGCTTTAGGAAGCTCCTCTTGACGTTGAGGCACTCCCCGTCAGCGGGGCGACGCACTTTCGCGCGTGCGTTCGCGGCGTCTTTCTGCGACAGCCGTCGACTCAGTATCGGTCGGCCCCACGATATATTCGCTCCCCGCTGTTTGCTGTCACAAGCGATCCGGTCAGTCGCAGCTCCAGCGGCGGGTGAAGCATGCAGTGGCACATTAGTTGGCCACACCTCAATTTGCGGCAATCGAGCCCGACGAACCTCTCTACGGCATGTTCGACCTGTCAACTGTCGAGACCATGTCCGGATGCGACAGCAGCGACCCCGTGGCGGAGGTCCTGATGGTTGACACGCCCCGCAGCCCGCCTGGCATGCGTCGCAACGGCGGCGGCGACGGTGGCGGCGATCCATCGCGCGTTCATGCAGAGTATCACCCCGAAACTCTCTCTTCTCAGCAGAGGGAGGAACTTCGCCGCCGCAATATGGAGGCCCTCCACATGCCCGTTGTCGGAGAGACTTCTGAGGCTTGGGCCTTGGAGGCGGCGTGATTGGCCACTTTGGCTGAGCGCACTCAACTGGAGAACCTTCAGCGTGCACTCGACGACCGTGCTCAGCGACAGATCCCCGAGTCCAGTCGACGATAGTGGCAGCTATTTCCACCTAAACCACAGGTATACCGCACTCTAATTCAGAATCTTACCGCGGCGGCCCGCATAGCAGAATCCATTCAGCCATCCCAGTCGGAAGCTGGTAGAGGTTTGATGCAGATTAGAGCGCTGCTTCGAGCAGCAGGAGAGCAGAACACTGCGGCTTCTGAGTCGCGTAACAGAATTCATAGCATATCTGTAGTAGTTGACACCGTTCAGTCGGCTCACAGCCCAAGATCTCCTCCATGGCGTGAAGGACGAGGGCATCGCCTAGAGCAGTACTTGGGTCGGAACCACGAGCAGCACGATCATCGGCTTGACCGTGATGACCGCCATCGAGTGCCTACGCCCCCTCCGAAGGGCGAATCATATGTGCCCCGGCATTATGATGATAAGCGCTCGTACAGAGAAGAGCGGAGGAGGCCAATCGACCCAAGAGAACCACAGTTTGACGCAAGGTCAATTTTGGTGCAAGGTTTGGTGGACAGGAATCGAGCACATAGAGAAGGGCAAGACAGAGATCACCCGACTGGAAGCAGAGTGCATGTTTATGGTCCCGAGTGTTTTAGCAGAGCCATCAAGGCTGCAGAGATCCCTCCCAACTTCAGGTTGTCGACTGGGGTTAGTAAGTTCACTGGTGAATCGAAGCCTGACACCTGGCTTGAGGACTACCGAGTGGTTGTGCAGATCGGTGGAGGAAATGATGAAGTAGCCATGTAGCACCTTCCCCTGATGCTTGAAGGGTCAGCTAGAGCTTGGTTGAATCAGTTGGCTCCAGGCAGTATATTCAACTGGTAAGAGTTGACCTGAGTGTTCGTCAGAACCTTCGAGGGTACGTGCAAAGGACCAGCAGGATTGGTAGAATTGCAACATTGCGTGCAAAAACCGAATGAAACTTTGAGGGATTACATCCAGAGGTGGTCCACTTTGCATCACATGGTGGAGAATGTGTCTCAGCACCAAGCAAACACAGTTTGCGCCTTCAAGGAGGGCGTTTGGTATCGGGAGCTCAACCTGAAATTCGGTCGGACAAGGGACATGTCTCTGACCCGAATGATGGAGATAGCCACTCGGTATGCAAAACAGCAAAGAAGAAGACCGACTCCGCAGTGGCAAGAGCAAACCAGTCGGCCAGGACGCTGTAGGAGGTAATTCCAATAGGAAGTAGAAGCTCAAAGCAGAACCTGCGGGTCCTGGAGAGGTTGCAGTTGCAACCCAAGGAAAATCTAAAGGAAAAACCAAAGGGCCCTGGACCCCCAGGAAGGTGAAAGATTCAGCCGGGAACGACGTGTTGGATTTTCCATGTCACATTCACATCAATAAGGATGAAGAGGGTAATCTTATCTATTACAAGCATACTACTCGACAATGCCGAGTCCTTATACAGCAGTTCCGAGAAAAGCAACCCAGTGAGAAAGAGAAGGAATCTGATAAGGATGAGGACAAAGAAGAGGATGATGAAGGATTTCCCAATGTCAATTCCACTTTGATGATTTTTTTTACGTCGAAAGAAAAAGTTGACTGAAAGTCATACTGGGAAGTAAACATGGTTGCTCCGGCAACGACGACATATCTGAAATGGTCAATGACTCCTATCACATTTGACCAGTCAGACCACCCGCCGCATGTTGCCACCCCTGGGAGGCAAGCATTGGTGGTCAACCCGGTCGTTGGGGGCACCCGATTAACCAAAGTCTTGATGGATGGTGGCAGCGGATTGAACATTTTGTATGCTGAGACTCTCTGAGGGATGGGCATTCCGATGTCCAAACTCAGTGAAAGCAACATGCGGTTCCACGGAGTTATACCGGGAAAGAAAGCCGATTCACTCGAGCGGATCACTCTTGACGTGGCTTTCGGTGATTCAAAGAATTACCATAAGGAAAAGTTGACATTTGAAGTCATGGATTTTTCATAGTGCCTATCATGCTATCCTGGGCAGAACCGCGTATGCTCGCTTCATGGCTCGACCATGTTATGTATATCTCAGACTCAAAATGCCTGGCCCTAGGGGCGTGATTACAGTCACTGGTAATCGGCAGCGAGCAGAAGAGTGCTTCCAAAAGGGCTCGAAGATTGCCGATGAATAGATGGTAGCAATAGAAATGGAAGAATACGAGAAGACGACAGATCCGAGTGATTTGTTGAGAGCTAAGAAGCCTGCTTCAGAGTCTGCATTTAAGTCGTCTGGTGAAACAAAGTCAGTTCATATTCACCCGACTGATCCCAATGCTGCTCTGACTCATTTATCAACAACACTCGACAGCAAATAGGAAGAAGCGCTCATCCAGTTCCTCCGTGAGAACTAGGACATCTTCGCATGGAAACCTTCTAACATGCCAGGTGTACCTAGAGAACTGGCTGAGCACCGTTTGCGAGTCGACCCAAAAGCAAGACCTGTTAAAGAGCACCTCCGACGGCCCGCTGTGGAGAAAAGAAAGGCAATTGGCGAGGAAGTGGCTCGGCTTCTGGCAGTTGAGTTCATCCGAGAGATTTACCACTCCGAGTGGCTCGCCAATGTCGTCATGGTTCCCAAAAAAGATGATTCACTCCATATGTGTATTGACTTTCAAGCATATCAACCGGGCCTGCCCGAAAGATCACTTCCCTCTCCCCCGCATCGATCAAATAGTCGACTCGACTGCGGGATGTGAGCGATTGTCCTTTCTGGATGCGTACTTCGGGTATCATCAGATCCGACTGTATGAACCCAATGAAATAAAAACAGCTTTTATCACCCCATTCGGGTGCTTTTGCTATGTTACCATGCTCTTTGGTCTCAAGAATGTTGGTGCCGCATTCATGCGCATGATACAGAAGTTCCTGCTCACTCAAATCAGTCGAAATGTGGAAGCGTACATGGATGACATCGTAGTTAAGTCGTGTAAAGGTTCTGACCAGCTGACTGACCTCACTGAAACCTTGCCAACCTGAGAAGATATGATATCAAGCTTAACCCGTCAAAATGTACATTCAGAGCTCCAGGTGGAAAGTTACTCGGTTTCCTCGTTTCCAAACGTGGGATCGATGCTAGCCCAGAGAAAGTCGGTGCATGATACGTCTCCGTTGTATCTACTTTTCCAAACACTTTTGCCCTTGTTTTGGACTCTAACTTGCATGATTTGAATGGAACTAACCCGGACTGACGCTGTTTTCAGTAGAATTGCCATGGTGTTATTTTTGTGCAGAAATAAAAGTTCTCAGAATGACCTGAAAATCAACGGAGAATTATTTTGGAATATATAAAAAATACTGGAAGAAAGATCCATGTCAGGGGGCCCAAGCCCTGTCCACGAGGGTGGGGGCGCGCCCTACCCCCTGGGCATGCCCCCTGCCTCGTGGGCCCCCTGCGCTCCACTGACCTCAACCTTGACTCCATATATTCACTTTCGGGGAGAAAAAAATAAGAGAGAAGGATTCATCGCGTTTTATGACACAGAGCCGCCACCAAGCCCTAAACTCTCTTGGGAGGGCTGATCTGGAGTCCACTCGGGGCTCCAGAGAGGGGAATCCGTCGCCATCGTCATCATCAACCTTCCTCCATCACCAATTTCATGATGCTCACCGCCATGCGTGAGTAATTCCATTGTAGGCTTGCTGGACGGTGATGGGTTGGATGATATTTGTCATATAATCGAGTTAGTTTTGTTAGGGTTTGATCCCTAGTATCCACTATGTTCTGAGATTGATGTTGATATGACTTTGTTATGCTTAAAGCTTTTCACTAGGGTCCGAGTGCCATGATTTCAAATCTGAACCTATTATGTTTTCATAAATATATGAGAGTTCTTGATCCTATCTTGCAACTCTATAGTCACCTATTATGTGTTATGATCCATTAACCCCGAAGTGACAATAATCGGGATACGTACCGGTGATGAACGTAGTTTGAGGAGTTCATGTATTCACTATGTGTTAATGCTTTGGTCCGGTTCTCTATTAAAAGGAGGCCTTAATATCCCTTAGTTTCCAATAGGACCCCGCTGCCATGGGAGCGTAGGACAAAAGATGCCATGCAAGTTCTTTTCCATAAGCATGTATAACTATATTCGGAATACATGCATGCATTACATTGATGAACTGGAGCTAGTTCTGTGTCACCCTAGGTTATGACTGTTACATGATCGATCGCATCCGGCATAATTCTGCATCACCGATCCAATGCCTACGAGATTTTCATATATTGTTCTTCGCTTATTTACTTTTTCGTTGCTACTGTTACAATCACTACAAAACCCAAAAATATTACTTTTGCTATCATTACCTTTTTCCACCGTTACCACTACTATCATATTACTTTGCTACTAAACACCTTTCTTCAGATATTAAGTTTCCAGGTGTGGTTGAATTGACAACTCAGCTGCTAATACTTGAGAATATTCTTTGGCTACCCTTGTGTTGAATCAATAAATTTGGGTTGAATACTATACCCTCGAAAATTGTTGCGATCCCCTATACTTGTGGGCTATCAAGAACATTTTCTGGCACCGTTGCCGGGGACCATAGCTCTATTATTTGAGTCACTTGGGATTTATATCTGCTTATCATTATGAAGAGCTTGAAAGATCAAAGAACCAAGATTTTTCCCTCAACTACGAGGGGAGGCAAGGAACTGCCATCTAGCTCTGCACTTGATTCACCTTCTGTTTTCGGTAAGCTTGCGACACCTAAACCTGCTTTTGCTATTAATTCTGATATGTCGCATGTTATTGATGATGCCACTTCTCCTATGCATGATACTTATGATGAAACTACTTCTATGCTTGATACTACTGTGCCACTTGGTGAATTTATTGATGAACACCTTTATCGGGCTAGAGAGAATGAAATTATTGAAACTGATAATATTGATGAAGGTGATGATGAAGATTCTCCCCCTAGATATGAATTGCCCGTTGTTCTTGAGGGTTATGTTATGGATGAAGAAACTGCTAGAGACTTTCTTGCTTGCAATGATAGAAGTGATCTTAAGAAATTATTAGCTAAGCTTAAAGAAAAATCTCTGAATGCTAGAATGAAATATGATCCTGCTTATGCTACTTCACCTATCTTTATTACTGATAAGGATTATGATTTCTCTATTGATCCCGAGTTAATTACTTTGGTTGAATCTGATCCTTTCTATGGCTATGAATCTGAAATTGTTGTGGCACATCTTACTAAATTAATGATATAGCTACCCTGTTTACTAATGATGAGAAAACTCGCTACTATTATATCCTTAAATTATTTCCGTTCTCATTAAAGGGTGATGCTAAGATATGGTTTAATTATGTTGATCCTGGTTGTGTGCGTAGTCCCCAGGATATGATTTACTACTTCTCTACTAAATATTTCCCCGCTCATAAGAAACAAGTTGCTTTAAGGGAAATATATAATTTTGTGCAAATTGAAGAAGAGAGTCCCCCACAATCTTGGGGGAGGATTCTCCAATTACTTAATGCTTTGCCTGATCATCCTCTCAAGAAAAATGAAATACTTGATATCTTTTATAATGGACTAACCGATGCTTCCAGAGATTACCTGGATAGTTGTGCTGGTTGTGTTTTCAGGGAAAGAACAGTTCATCAAGCTGAATTGCTATTGAATAATATGGTGACTAATGAAAATAATTGGGCACTTCCTGAACCAACTCCTAAGCCAACTCCGAAGAAAAGGGGTATTCTATTTCTCAGCCCTGAAGATATGCAAGAGGCAAATAAATCTATGAAAGAAAAAGGTATAAAAGCCGAAGATGTTAAGAATTTACCTCCTGTTGAAGAAATTCATGGTCTTAATTCATCACCTATTGAAGAAACACATGGTCTTAATTCATCACCTATTGAAGAAACACATGGTCTCGATAACCCGACACATGTAGTAAAGGTAAATTCTCTCTATAGATATGATAAAGCTGAAATCCCTCCTGCTAAGTGTGCTAGCCAATGTTTGGATGAATTTGATAACTTTATGGTTAAGTAAGAAGATTTTAATGCTTATGTGGTAGACAACTGAAACGCAATGCTTATATGATTGAACACTTGGCTGATTATATGTCTATAGTTAAAGGTGAACTTAAACTTATTATCAAACATGCTTCTATGGTTAGCACTCAAGTAGAACAAGTACTTAAATCTCAGAATGATTTGCTCCATGAATTAAACAATAAGAAAAATGATCATGCTATTAGAGTTATGACTAGAGGTGGTAAAGTGACTCAGGAACCTTTGTATCCTGAAGGCCACCCTAAGAGAATTGAGTAGGATTCAAAGAGAAATAACGTTGATGCACCTAGTCCTTCTAAAAAGAAGAAAAGGAAAAATGATAGGACTTTGCCTGCTTCTAGTGAACCTGTTGTAGACACACCTAAGAATCCCAATGATATTTCTATTTCTGATGCTGAAACACAATTTGGTAATGAACATGAACCTAGTGATAATGTTAATGTTGATGTTCATGTTGATGCTCAACCTAGCAATAATAATGATGTAGAAATTGAACCTGCTGTTGATCTTGACAACCCACAATCAAAGAATCAATGTTATGATAAGAGAGACATTGTTGCTAGGAAGCATGGTAAGGAAAGAGAACCATGGGTTCAGAAACCCATGCCTTTTCCTCCTAAACCATCCAAGAAAAAGGGTGATGAGGATTTTGAGAGCTTTGCTGAAATGATTAGACCTATCTTTTTGCGTATGCGTTTGACTGATATGCTTAAAATGAATCCTTATGCTAAGTATATGAAGGATTTTGTTACAAATAAAGTAAAGATACGGAAGCTGAAATTTCCACCATGCTTGCTAATTATACTTTTAAGGGTGGAATACCAAAGAAACTAGGAGATCCCGGAGTACCAACTATACCATGCTCCATTAAAAGAAACTATGTTAAAACTGCTTTATGTGATCTTGGAGCCGGTGTTAGTGTTATGCCTCTCTCTTTATATCATAGACTTGATTTGAATAAGTTGACACCTAATGAAATATCTTTGCAAATGGCTGACAAATCAACTGCTATACATGTCGGTATTTGTGAGGATGTGCCTGTTGTGGTTGCAAACGTTACTATTTTAACAGACATTGTTATTCTTGATATTCCCGAGGACGATAGTATGTCTATTATTCTTGGAAGACCCTTTTTGAATACTGCAGGGGCTGTTATTGATTGCACCAAAGGCAATGTCACTTTTCATGTTAATGGTAATGAACATACGGTACACTTTCCGAGGAAACAACCTCAAGTCCACAATATCAATTCTATTGGAAAAAATTTCAACAATTACTATTGGAGGTTTTGAATTTCCTCTTCATACTGTCAAGAAGAAATATGATATTCTTATTGTTGGGGACATGCATATCCCCGTTGAAGTAACCTATTGTTATTCGAAAATTCTCGAGTTTGTTAACAAGACCTGTTCAACCTTGTTAGTGGATTCCTTTTGATGAGCATGAGATGGATGAATTTAGAAAACACAACTCTCTGGACCCTCTTTTTACTTTCTGTTATTTATATTAAATAAAGAAAAAATAGTTTTTTTCTGTCTGTTTTTTGAATTATCCATGCAATAAAAGATACCCCGAAAATAAAAGTTCTCCAAATGCCGTGAAATTTAAATATGATTTTTTTCTAGAATATTTGAGAATATATGGCACTGAAAACACAATAGGGGGAGCAGCCATGTGCCCACGAGGGTGGAGGGCGCGCCCCCTGCCTCGTGGACCCCACATGGGCCCCCTCCACTTATTCCAGCCACCACACACTCCTTCTTCCTCCCAAAAAAATCACCAACCAACTCAAACCCGAGTTCTAGCTCATCTTGCTACCATTTTCGATCTCCTAGCTCAAAGCTCCATTCACCAAACTGCTTTGGGGGATTGTTCTTTGGTATGTGACTCCTCCAATGGTCCAATTAGTTTTTGCTCTAGTGATTTATTCATTGCAAATTTTTGCTGCTTAGGTGACCCTGTTCTTGAGCTTGCATGTCAAATTTATATGCTCAAAAGTAGTTTTAATGCATGATATAATCTCTAGGCACTTGTAGGAGTAGTTGCTATCAATATTGTTGAGTTTGGTTCACTTTTATTTTGAAGTTACTAAAATTTTTAGAAATTTTCCAGAGGAAGAAATATGTTTAGGAAAATGTACCAAGGTGGTTCTTCAAGGAAGCAAGGACCCAGGCCCGCAATACGCGGTGCGGACGAGGAACCACCAAGAGACGCTCAAGTGCGGCCTTGTGAATGGCCGTCAGAGGACTTCATGATCCAAGCAGGAATTAAAGAGGAATTTGGAGAGCTTTGAGGCAGATAAGTGTCATCAATAACTCTATTTAACTGATTCATTTATGATAAGGTTTAAATTTTCATCATCATGCAATTCTCAAACTGTCCTGTTTGAATTTTATGATAAATCTTATACCATGGACTTAGAAGATTTTAACACTGCTTGTAAACTCCCACAGTGGGGTGATGTTAGTGAACCTCGCAAATCTGAATTTAGAGATTTTCTTGCTAATATTACAGTGGGGGAATCTAGAGATGTAACACAAGACACCATAGGGAGCATTCACTTTCCTGCTATACATTATTTTGCTCTCTTCATAGGACGGTGCATAAATGGTAAAGATGAAGCATGTCACATGTGTGTACCTGATCTTAGCGTTCTCAGGAGCGTTGTTTTAGGAGATAAACAATACAACTTGGGGGCTATTGTTGCACGTAGGTTGCATAATAATCGTATTCATGGAGATTTCTTTGGTGGAATTTATGGAACTCGTATAACTAACTTTCTTGAGATACCCATACATGGAGATGATATTGAGTTGCCTCCTTCTTATCTAGATTATGATGCTATGGTTCGTCATCAGTTTGTTGAGAGGAACGGTCAGTTCCTCCAGTATCGAGTAATCTTTGACGGATGACACACCTATCACGTCGCTCTCCCTGCCCCTACTTTCTTTGACTTTCAGGCAAAGGGAGATATGTTATAACCAGGGAGGAGGCGACTGAGTACGAGAGGAGTGCGGAGACAGCTCGCCTCCAAGCTGCAGCTCATCAGGCAATTCCCGTTGCATCTCAGTATGACCCCAGCTACACCTTTGGATATCCACCAGGCTAGCCGTGGCCATAGACCAACTTAGGCCAAAAGCCTAAGCTTGGGGGAGTACGTATTTCTCACCGACATTACATTCCTGTTCACACACTCATGCTAGCTGTCAGTGCTCATACTTTTTCATTGTAATATCCATGCTAGTTTATTTTCCTTTTTATGCTTTCTTCTTGTGTGTTTGATAAACCTTAAGAAAGCAAAAAAAATAGATGTAGCTTTTGGTTAGTTTACTTTTCATGCTGTAGTATGATACGTCTCCAACGTATCTATAATTTTTGATTGTTCCATGCTATATTATATCCTGTTTTGGACATTATTGGGCTTTATTATAAACTTTTATATTATTTTTGGGACTAACCTATTAACTGGAGGCCCAGTCCAGAATTGTTGTTTTTCCCCTATTTTAGGGTTTCACAGAAAAAGAATATCAAACGGAGTCCAAACGGAATGAAACCTTTGGGAACATGATTTTTGGAATGAACATGATCCAGAGGACTTGGACCCTACGTCAAGCAATCAACGAGGAAGGCACGAGGTAGGGGGCGCGCCTACCCCCCCAAGCGCGCCCTCCACCCTCGTGGGGCCCATGTTGCTCCACCGACGTACTCCTTCCTCCTATAAATACCTATGTACCCCCAAACTACTAGATACGGAGCCAAAACCCTAATTCCACCATCGTAACTTTCTATATCCATGAGATCCCATCTTGGGGCCTTTTCCGGAGCTCCGCCGGAGGGGGTATCGATCACGGAGGGCTTCTACATCAACACCATAGCCTCTCCGATGAAGTGTGAGTAGTTTACTTCAGACCTGCGGGTCCTTAGTTATTAGCTAGATGGCTTCTTCTCTCTTTTTGGATCTCGATACAAAGTTCTCCCCCTCTCTTGTGGCAATCTATTCTATGTAATCTTCTTTTGCGGTGTGTTTGTTGAGACCGATGAATTGTGGGTTTATGATCAAGTTTATCTATGAAAAATAATTGAATCTTCTCTGAATTCTTTTATGTATGATTGGTTATGTTTGCAAGTCTCTTCGAATTATCAGTTTGGTTTGGCCTACTAGATTGATCTTTCTTGCAATGGGAGAAGTGCTTAGCTTTGGGTTCAATCTCGCGGTGTCCTTTCCCAGTGACAGTATGGGCAGCAAGGCACGTATTGTATTGTTGCCATCGAGGATACTAAGATGGGGTTTATATAATATTGCATGAGTTTATCCCTCTACATCATGTCATCTTGCTTAAAGTGTTACTCTGTTCTCTTGAACTTAATACTCTAGATGCATGCTGGATAGCGGTCGATGTGTGGAGTAATAGTAGTAGATGCATGCAGGAGTCGGTCTAATTGTCTTGGACGTGATGCCTATATACATGATCATACCTAGATATTCTCATAACTATGCTCAATTCTGTCAATTGCTCAACAGTAATTTGTTCACCCACCGTAATAGTTATGCTCTCGAGAGAAGCCACTAGTGAAACCTATGGCCCCCGGGTTTATTTTCCATCATATTAATCTTCCAATACTTAGTTATTTCCTTTGCCTTTTATTTTACTTCCATCTTTATTTCTCTTTATCATAAAAATACCGAAAATATTATCTTATTATATCTATCAGATCTCACTCTCGTAGGTGACCGTGAAGGGATTGACAACCCCTTTATCGCGTTGGTTGCGAGGAGCTTATTTGTTTGTGTAGGTGCGAGGGACTCGTGTGTGGCCTCCTACTGGATTGATACCTTGGTTCTCAAAAACTAAGGGAAATACTTGCGCTGCTCTACTGCATCACCCTTTCCTCTTCAAGGGAAAACCAACGCAGTGCTCAAGAGGTAGCATAGTAGTAGTAATTAAAAAGAAAACCCAAAAAGATTTCTCATTCTTCTTTTGCTGGTTGGGAGCTTTCCCATGTAAATAGTTTTATTTCTTTTCTTTACTTTCGGGGTCGAGAGGAGAAGACCATGATTAAAATGTTGAGTGGCTCTTATATGCATTATTGTTTATTTAACAAAGAGCCCATATTACCTTGTCTTCTCTCTTGAATTGAATGCTTGCAGATTCCAGCTTAGTCCAATGCACGTGCACTATTATTATTATCCACGCTATTCGGTCGTGCAAGTGAAAGGCAATAATGATGATTATATGATGAACTTATTGAGATGAGAAAAGCTGGTATGAACTCGACCTCTCTTGTTTTTGTAAATATGATTAGTTCACCGTTCCTGATTCAGCCTATTATGAAGGAAACATATTTGCAATGACAATTAGAGATTGTAGTTGCTTATGCCATGCTTAATTAGCTAGGAGCTTATAATGGTCTACCTTGCGTGCCAACATGCTATTAAAATGGTTGTGATGTGGTATAATAGGGTGGTATCCTCTTTTGAACAATTCGAGTGGCTTGACTTGGCACATGTTCACGCCTATAGTTGAAACAAAATCAACATAGCCTCTACGATATTTATGTTCATGGTGCATTATATCCTACTCATGCTTGCATTCGGTGTTGATTAATTTTAATGCATGTTCATGACTGTTGTCGCTCTCTAGCTGGTCGCTTCCCAGTCTTTTTCTAGCCTTCACTTGTACTAAGCGGGAATACTGCTTGTGCATCCAATTCCATAAACCCCAAAGTTGTTCCATATGAGTCCACCATACCTACCTATATACGGTATCTACCTGCCGTTCCAAGTAAATTTGTATGTGCCAAACTCTAAACCTTCAAATAAACATTCTGTTTTGTATGCTCGAATAGCTCATGTATCAACTAGGGCTGTCTGTATCTTCCATGATAGGCGGGTTATTCTCAAGAGGATTGGACTCCGCTCCTCACTCACGAGAAAATGGCTGGTCACCGGGATGCCCAGTCCCATTATTTATGCAAATGAAATCAAAATAACCGCAAACAAAACTCCCCTGGGACTCTTGTTAGTTGGAGGCACTCGTTGTTTCGAGCAAGCCATGGATTGATGCTTGTTGGTGGAGGGGGGGGTATAAACTTTACCATTCTATTTGGGAACTGCCTATAATGTGTGTAGCATGGAAGATATCGAGATCTCTCATTTGTTATGTTGACAATGAAAGTATACCGCTCAAAATATTATTCATATATATTTCAAAACCAAGCTCTGGCACCTCTACAAATCCCTGCTTCCCTCTGCGAAGGGCCTATCTATTTACTTTTATGTTGAGTCAGCATCCTCTTATTAAAAAACACCAGTTGGAGAGCACCACTGTCATTTGCATCCATTACTGTTAGTTTACATTGAGTATGACTTGACTGGATCTCTTTTACCATGAATTACAATGTCTAGTCAGTCCTTGATCTTTAAATGTGCTCTGCATTTATGTTTTGCAGTCTCAGAAAGGGCTAGCGAGATACCATCTTGTCATATCATATCATGATAGTTTTGAGAAAGTGTTGTCATCTGAGATTTATTATTATTGCTCGCTAGTTGATTATGTCATTGATATGAGTAAACATGAGACCTAAGTGTTATTGTGAATTTGGTTAGTTCATAATCTTCGCTGAAAACCTGAATGCTGGCTTTACATATTTACAACAAGAAGAGCAAACAGAGTTTGTAAAAGTTTTTCTTTATCACTTTTAGTTTATCAATTGAATTGCTTGAGGACAAGCAAAGTTTTAAGCTTGGGGGAGTTGATACGTCTCTTTCATATCTACTTTCCAAAAACTTTTGCCCTTGTTTTGGACTCTAACTTGCATGATTTGAATGGAACTAACCCGGACTGACGTTGTTTTCAACAGAATTGCCATGGTGTTATTTTTGTGCAGAAATAAAAGTTCTCGGAATGACCTAAAAATCAACGGAGAATTATTTTGGAATATATAAAAAATAATAGAAGAAAGTTCCACCTCAGGGGGCCCAAGCCCTGTCCACGAGGGTGGGGGGCGCGCCCCCTGCTTCGTGGGCCCCCTGACGCTCCACCGACCTCAACCTTGACTCCATATATTCACTTTTGGGGAGAAAAAAATCAGAGGGAAGGATTCATCATGTTTTACGATACAGAGCCGCCGCCAAGCCCTAAACTCTCTCAGGAGGGCTGATCTGGAGTCCATTTGGGGCTCCGGAGAGGGGAATCCATCGCCATCGTCATCATCAACCTTCCTCCATCACCAATTTCATGATGCTCACCGCCGTGCGTGAGTAATTCCATCGTAGGCTTGCTGGACGGTGATGGGTTGGATGAGATTTATCATGTAATCGAGTTAGTTTTGTTAGGGTTTGATCCCTAGTATCCACTATGTTTTGAGATTGATGTTGCTATGACTTTGCTATGCTTAATGCTTGTCACTAGGGTCCGAGTGCCTTGATTTCAGATCTGAACCTATTATGTTTTCATCAATATATGAGAGTTCTTGATCCTATCTTGCAAGTCTATGGTCACCTATTATGTGTTATGATCCGTTAGCCCTGAAGTGACAATAATCGGGATACTTACCGGTGATGACCGTAGTTTGAGGAGTTCATGTATTCAGTATGTGTTAATGCTTTGGTCTGGTACTGTATTAAAAGGAGGCCTTAATATCCCTTAGTTTCCAATAGGACCCCGCTACCACGGGAGGGTAGGACAAAAGATGTCATGCAAGTTCTTTTCCATAAGCACGTATGACTATATTCAAAATACATGCCTGCATTACATTGATGAACTGGAGCTAGTTCTGTGTCACCCTAGGTTATGACTGTTACATGATCGATCGCATCCGGCATAATTCTCCATCACTGATCCAATGCCTACGAGCTTTTCATATATTGTTCTTCGCTTATTTACTTTTCTGTTGCTACTCTTACAATCACTACAAAACCCAAAAATATTACTTTTTCTATCATTACCTTTTGCCACCGTTACCACTACTATCATATTACTTTGCTAATAAACACCTTGCTGCAGATATTAAGTTTCCAGGTGTGGTTGAATTGACAACTCAGCTACTAATACTTGAGAATATTCTTTGGCTCCCCTTGTGTCGAATCAATAAATTTGGGTTGAATACTCTACCCTCGAAAACTGTTGCGATCCCCTATACTTGTGGGCTATCAGTGCAATACTCTGAATGAAAAGCCATGTGCGCATACACGACGTTCAGAAGCTTACTGGTTGTTTGGCTGCCTTTAGTCTATTCATCTCTCGTCTCAGTGAAAATGCATTGCCTCTTTACCGATTGATGAAGAAATCTGATAAGTTCGAGTGGACTCCTGAAGCTGACACAACGTTCGCAGAGTTCAAAACCCTGCTTTCCACCCGGACGGTGCTTGCTGCCCCAATCAGCAAAGAGCCTTTACTGCTTTATATTGCAGCCACTGGACAAGTTGTCAGTATAGTACTCACGGTCGAGCGGCAAGAAGAAGGTAAAACCTATAAGGTTCAATGCCCAGTGTACTATATCTCTAAAGTCTTAACTTCGTCCAAGAAGAGATATCCACATTATCAGAAGCTTGTATATGGAATTTACTTGACTTCGAAGAAGGTTGCACACTATTTCTCAGATCACTTTATCACAGTCGTCAGTGATGCTCCATTGTCAGAAATTTTGAACAACAGAGACGCGACTGATCGAGTGGCAAAAAGGGTGATTGAGCTCCTTCCATTGGATATCAAGTTTGAGGCAAAGAAAGCAATCAAGTCCCAGGCAATAGAAGATTTCCTCGTTGAGTGGATTGAACAATAGCAACCGACTCAAGTCCACTCAGAACATTGGACTATGTTTTTTGATGGATCCAAGATGTTGAATGGTTCTAGCGCTAGAGTAGTTCTGGTATCCCCTCGAGGTGACAAACTCAGTTATGTCCTTCAGATTCACTTTGATTCCTCCAATAATGAAGCTGAATATGAAGCACTTCTGTATGGGTTGCGAATGGCCATTTCACTCGGCGTCCGTCGCCTAATGGTCTAGGGTGATTCAGATTTGGTGGTCAATCAAGTGATGAAGGAGTGGGACGTCAGAAGCCCAGCTATGACTGGTTATTGCAATGCAGTAAGAAAGCTGGAAAAGAAGTTTGAAGGGCTAGAGCTCCACCACATTTCCCGATTGAGGAATCAGGCAGCAGATGACCTAGCAAAAATAGGTTCCAAGAGGGAGCCCATTCCCAGCAATGTGTTTTTGGAGAATCTTCACACACCATCATTTCAAGAGGATCCCTTCGTAGAAGAGCCCCTGCAACCTAAGAGTTCTACTGATCCGACTGAAGTTGAAATCCCAGCGTGGTCGAACTAATCATGGAAGTTTTGGTCGTCATTCCTGACTGGACAGTGTCGTATATCACATATATTATCAGGAAAGAACTTCCAGAAGACGAAGATGAAGCACGACAGATTGTCCGTTGATCTAAAGCCTTCACTGTGATAAGTGGTCGACTGTATAGGGAAAGTGTGACCGGAGTTGCCCGGTGATGCATTACCCCAGAGGAAGGTTGAATGATTCTTAATGATATCCACTCGGGGACCTGTGGTTACCATGCGTCCTCTCGGACAATCGTGGCCAAAGCATACCGAGCAGGTTTTTACTGGCCGCGAGCAAATGAAATGGCAAAGGAAATAGTCGACAAGTGTGAGGGTTGCCAGTTCTACTCCAACATGTCTCACAAGCCCGCTTCAGCCTTGGAGAGCATTCCACTCGTCTGGCCATTTGCCGTTTGGGGGTTAGATATGGTTGGACCCTTGAGGACTGGCAGAAGTGGTTTCACCCACCTGCTTGTTGCAGTCGACAAGTTCACTACATGGATTGAAGCCAAACCCATCAAGAATCTCGATTTGAGAACTGCCATCAGTTTCATCACAGAGTTAACATTCAGATATGGAGTCCCACACAACATCATCACGGATAAAGGTGTGAACTTTGATTCAGATGAGTTCAGAGCTTTCTGCGCTTCCCAGGGCACCCGGGTCGACTATGCTATAGTCGCACACCCTCAGTCAAATGGACAAGCAGAAAGAGCAAATGGTTTGATCTTACAAGGGTTGAAACCCAGATTGATGCGAGACCTCAAGCATGCGACTGGTGCCTTGGTGGATGAGTTACCATCAGTACTGTGGGGTCTAAGAACAACGCCAAATCGGTCGACTGACCGGACTCCCTTCTTCCTGGTTTATGGAGCCGAGGCCGTGCTGCCGACAGATTTACTCCATAATGCCCCGCGAGTTTAGCTCTTCTCAGAGGCAGAAGCAGAACAAGCCCGTCAAGATGTTGTTGATCTTTTATAAGAAGAGAGAGAGAGATGGACCTGATCAGGTCGACCAACTATCAGCAAGACCTTCGTCGATTCCATGCTAGGAATGTAAGAGGTCGAGAATTTCAGGAGGGAGACCTGGTTCTCCGAGTGGATCAGCAACGTCCACACAAGCTTGCTCCTGCCTGGGAGGGCTCCTTCATCATCACCAAAGTGCTCCACAATGGTGCATATCACCTGTACAATGTGGAACACAAGAAATACGAGCCATGCGCTTGGGATGCGGAGCTTCTCCGCCATTTTAACACTTTAGCATTTAGACTGTCGAAATGTAATAAGAAGTACCTTTTAGTTTGTTTAACAAAGACATGGTTTTGCAGTCTCCTAAATGATTGTTATTACTTATGCATGTGTCCAAAATCCCCTAGTGGGTGGCTTAGCCGCGAATCCGATTCGCCTAAGTTTCAAAAACAAAATCCCTCCGAGTGAAGAGCAAGCTTCTCACTCGGGGGCTTAGAACCGAATCCGATTTGCCTAAGTTTTAGAAATCCTACCAAGTGAAGAGCAAGCTTCTCACTCGGGGGCTTAGCAGCAAATCCGATTCGCCTAAGTTTCAAAAATCCTACCGAGTGGAGAACAACCCTCCCACTTGGGGGCTTAGCCGCAGTCCAATACTCGCCTAAGTTTCAAAAATCCTACCGAGTGGAGAGCAACCCTCCCACTCGAGGGCTTAGCTGCAGTCCAGTACTCGCCTAAGTTTCAAAAATCCTACCGAGTGGAGAACAACCCTCCCACTTGGGGGCTTAGCTGTAGTCCAGTACTCGCCTAAGTTTCAAAAATCCTACCGAGTGGAGAGCAACCCTCCCACTCGGGGGCTTAGCTGCAGTCCAGTACTCGCCTATGTTTCAAAAATTGTACCGAGTGGAGAGAAACCCTCCCACTCGAGGGCTTAGCCGCAGTCCAGTACTCGCCTAATTTTCAAAAATCCTATCGAGTGGAGAGCAACCCTCCCACTGTGGGGCTTAGCTGCAGTCCAGTACTCGCCTAAGTTTCAAAAATCCTACCGAGTGGATAGCAATCGTCCCACTCGGGGGCTTAGCTACAGTCCATTACTCGCCTAAGTTTCAAAAATCTTACCGAGTGGAGAGCAATCCTCCCACTCGGGGGCTTAGCTGCAGTCCAGTACTCGCCTAAGTTTCAAAAATCCTACTGAGTGGAGAGCAATCCTCCCACTCGGGGGCTTAGCTGCAGTCCAGTACTCGCCTAGTTTCAAAAAGCCTACCGACTGGAGAGCAACCCTCCCACTCGGGGGCTTAGCTGAAGTCCAGTACTTGCCTAAGTTTCAAAAATCCTACCGAGTGGAGAGCAATCCTCCCACTCGGGGGCTTAGCTACAGTCCCGTAGTCGCTTAAGTTTAAAACACGCCCAGAGCTACGGCACAAATACGACGTCCGCTCCATCCCGATCCGCAAGGACGATGAGGTGCAGGTCAACTACAACCTTATCCTCAGAGCTGCGGCACAAATACAACATCCACTCCATCTCAATCCGCAAGGACGACGAGGTGCAGGTCGACTGCAACCTTATCCTCAGAGCTGCGGCACAAATACAACGTTCACTCCATCCTGATCCGCATGGACGACGAGGTGCAGGTCATGGTCGACACCAAGCGCCCTTGTCCATGGTTCACTCGACTGAGCTGCACCATAGAGTCAGTAACTATTCAGACTGAAGAAACAAGTTCTACTCAAGAGTCAAGAGATTCGAAAGCAACCAAGTTCAGATAAATCCTACGAGGTTCCAGACAGCAGATTAAAGTACTCGGGCATCCGTCCCTAAGGAGTTTTAACGGTTACAAAACCACTCGGCATACCGAGGAAAATATAATACGATCATAAAAGTTTGTTTACTCCGCAGGAGGGTGTGATAGCCAGATTTTGCCCTCTCTTATTTGCCTGATTTTCATTTGGATTTATTTTGGAAGTTGGGGTTTCTGAATCTTTTCATATGGACTTAAACACTTGGGTACCCTTGGCTTTCACCCAAGTGCATCATTCCCCTCTCTAATCATCATTCCCCTTCTGATCCATCTCAAAATAATCTTGGGAATATTTTTCTTAAATGAAAAATATTCATTTTCTTCTCTAAAACCCTAGCTAGTTCAATGAGCTCCAAAGCAACCCTCATTTTTATGGACCACAAAAATATGAGAAAATTCCCAAATATTCTTTGAACCCTAGGGCACCTTCATGAGCAAAAATATTTCATCACTTTTTGGAATATTTTTGCTACAGAAAATATTTTCTGTTCTGGGTAGAAATGGTGGTTTCTACAACAACTACCATTTTAGTTGCTCCCCTGTGCCTGAATTTTCTTGTGCATCATCACCTTAGTAGATGATGGCTAGCCTCCAAAGCACAGCCCACAACTCCCAGCCATTTAACCTCAGTAACACCTCAAAGTTACTGATCAGAAGCTTACCTGGCATGTGAAATCTTCTCTACTGCACCTGGAGCCAAACCAAGGCGTGGTAACATTCAAAACTACCACGAACAACGTGCCAGACATGGAGTTTGGGCTTAAGTCGGAATTAGGTCATAGTTCACATGGTGACCGCGTTCGTCCAGGCGTGCTGGCATGCAGCCGACGCGCTCTGCGACGCACCCGAGCCTCTGTTGCTCGCGTGCTCGCTTCCCCGCCTGCCTGAGCATGCCAAACCTCGCTACCATAATCGCCTCAACGCCATTTACTCCTCCCTGGCGCTCGCCGACGCCGGAGCTTGCCGCAGCGAGCACGGGCATGGTTCGGCAAACCCAATAGTGCGGTGCGCACTGTGCTCGTCACCATATCCTCGTTCCTGTGCTCATCCCCGCTCGCCTGCAGTTCCCACATGAGTTGCATCATCTTCTCCCCCTCTCACTGGCGCTGCTCGTCGCCGGGTGCCGTGGACAGGTGTCCACCGGCGGAGCCCGAACCCCCCTCTCCGCTCGCCTATAAATGGAGCCTCCCCCAGCCTCCTCGAGCACCATCCACCACTCCCACACACCCCACAAATGCGTAGGAAGCCGTAGCCCTGCCGAGCAGGCCGCGGGCCGCCGCCCTCGAGCTCGAGCTCGCCGGCGATCCCCTCTAGTCGCTGCAGTAGCTCCAGCCCCTCCCAGGCCAGGGCGATCCTTCCAGGGCCTCCACCTCTCTCTGGAGAAGCCATCCCTTCCCCCTAGAGCCCATGAAGCTGCCTCTGCTCGCCGTCTTCTTCATCTCCGGCGACCCCCGCCCTCTGCCTCTGTTTGCGAGGAAGATTCCGACGCCGTCCGACCGCCCTAGCTATGCTACGGGTAGGTGTGCATCAACCCCTTCTCTCGATCCCTCCCTCTGGTTTTGGCCAAGGAGCCCTCGTCACCGGCAAGAGCTCCGGCGAAGCCGCGACCTTCCCATGTTTCCTTCTCCCCTCCTTCTCACCTGACTAGCGGGGCCCGCTAGTCAGCCACTCTGTGTGCGCGTGAAGCGGTACGAGTGGTGGCGCCCTGAGGCTTTACGCCTTCGATGTCACCCCCCTAGTATGTTTATTTAAATTCAAATTTCATTCAATTCCAGAGAGCTTCAAACAGCCATAACTTTTCAACCATAAGTCCAAATGAATTGATTCTTTTTTGCATTATATTCTTTGCAAGGAAATCTAGTAGCTCACCAAAAATGAGATTTTTCTGAGCTGTCTAGAATTTCTTGTGATTTTCAGAAGAGTTCTTGATATTTTCTTCTTGTGTTTAAAATTATTTTCAGAGGGTGAGGCTTGACTTGAAGATCACCAGAAGGCTTGTGAACCTCATCTGCACTAAGACAAGCCACAACAACATTTTCATGGTGCCATTTCAATATTGATGAATTCTTACTTGAATTGAATGATTAATCCATGCATTTTAAATAACTATTATGTTATTTATATATTGTTAAAGTGTGTGCTGGTATTATGCTTGATTTACAGAACATTGAAACTAGTTTAGTTGGTAAAGAGGCTAAGATCTAATTATGGTAATGATAAAATGAGTTGTTATGTGCATGAATAATTGCTTAAAGTTATTTTCTTGCATAAATAAATAGTTAATTTTGCTAGAATATATCCTGTTTAGTGCTGGTGTAGCCATTTTACTTAATTTCCAGAATGTTTGAACCTAACTTGATTGGTAAAGAAATTAGGATTTGCTTGAGGTGATGATGGTAGAATCTTTGCCATGCATATGAGGAATTAATCGAAGTTATTTTCTTGCATGAGAAAATAATGTTACTTGCTGAAAAATATATTGTTAAAGTGAGACCAGGAAAGTAAGATAAGTTGTTGAAGCTTTTGCTAAGTGTGAATATGGTTGACAACAGTCATTTTCGTATTATATGATGCATGTGTAGTATTGCATTTCATGGCATGCTATGACACCGGTCATTTTCGTTTTAAGTTGAACCTGAATATAACTCAACTTGAATATATCGTTGACTGGGTCATGGTGCCGCTGAATCGAGATTTTCCCAGTGCAACCACATTTGCCTTCATGGGAAGGCCTTGATTCGGTCCATTGACATGTCTCTGGTCGGTGCCTCCAACTAGGGAAAGTTATGGGCGTGCTTACCCTGACCCGGTAAGCAGGCATAACCTTGTGTGCCCGTTGTTGAGATTTTGGTACCGGGTCCCCTAGTGGGATTGTTTTGGCCACGACGGTGGTCGGTGTGTCTTGGTAGACACGGGGCCACCCAGGACTAGCCCGTTGGGGATTGGGTCGAAGTGGCCGGGAGAGTGTCATGGCAATGGAAGGGTTTTGTCGGAATGCCGTTGATCCACCTGAATGGGAGTGCGAGGCCATGGGTTCCGTGGTGTGGGTACAGTGTGCTACCTCTACAGAGTGTATAATCTATCGATAGCCGACTCCACGGTCACGGATAACTCGTAGTAGGTCCCACCATGAGTCAACGTTTAATAAACATGCACACTAAGTTATGATCATTGCACTTATGATGATGGAGGAAAGGCCCACTACAAAAAAAATACACTTCTGTGATGATACGTGTTTGTCACAGTAGGTCGCGTTTTCTGTCATGCATGTACATCCATGACAAATTTATGACAGAATCAAGATAGTCATACCTGTGCTGTCGTTGAAGTGTTCCATGACATTGCCAAAATTATCATCACAGAAGTGTCCACTTCCATGACGATAAATCGCGCGTCACAGAAGTGCTTTCGTCAAGGGTGACCGACACGTGGCATCCACTATAACGGAACGCCGTTAAGCTATCGGGTCGGGTTTTGGATCCGATAACCCGTTAACAGCCCCGACCAATGGGAAATTTCCACGTGTAAAATTCTTATTGGCCGGACGAAACACGTGTCAGCTCGTCAGTGGGTCAGATAGGCGCCTATGATATGTCGACGCGTGCCACGGCCCACCACTAGCCCGTTTATCTTACAAAGCCAGCCCGTTTGACTTGGTCAAAAGTTAACAGGCTGACCCATGAAAAGCCTGTTAACGGTCTCTTCGCAAATAGCCCATTTTACGGCCCGCTAACTCACGGCCCGTTAGGCCCTAAAGGAAATCGGCCCAACAACGTCATGTGGGCCGTTGAATATAACACCAGCCCATTTCACTTTCGGCCCATGTATGGCCCACGACGTCTTTCGGCCCATATGAGGCCTTCGTATCTTTCGGCCCTTTACAGGCCCACGGTGACTCTAGCCCATAATGAACAATAATTTTCTTTATACTCATTAACGACCCGTGATTTACATGGGCCGTTTCCAGCCCGTGTTAGCTTTCGGCCTCTTGACGGCCCATACGTTCTTGGGCTCCTTTTCGGCCCTCGATTACTTCCGACCCATTACTGGCCTGTTCCCTAATGGGCCAAATTTGGCCCATGGCAAGAGTCGGCCCGTTTCTGTCCTTTTAACCCGTTGCGCCGTTTCCAGCCCGTCCTATATTCTGGCCCATTAACGACCCGTTATGCCTGTGACAGAATTAAGCCTTTGCTGTCCTACGGCCTGTTAACGGCCTGTTACCTTGCTGGGCCGATACCAATTACGCCCATTATGGACCATGTAGACCCATTTATCTGACGGCCCGAGGCCCACCGATTAAAGGCCCATTTATCGACGACCGGTAGGAGACCCATGGATCCTACGGCCCATATATGGCCCATGGTAGTTGCGGCCACTAGCAAACCAGGGAAAAAGAAGACTAGGAAATAAATAAGGCTGAAACTAACGCTAGGCTATTAAGGCGATTGCACAGATTACATCCACTCGGCATCAAAGATCGCCACCAGTGCAAATATAGGGAACACCCTACACTATACAAAAATGGCTTGCTGTTTTCTTCAGCCGGTGGCTGCACGTTAAGAATAAATTTTGTATCGCACCAAAACAAATTACAACTATATAACAAAAGAAAGGTTGGCATAAAACTTAACAGTCTAGCAGATAAATGCACCACCAGAAGTTCAGAAGCTCAGTTCATTTGACCTGACAGTTACATTTTCATGCTGTATTGTCTGATGGAGCACCATAACCCTCGCCTTCATTTCCCCTAGACTCCTGAACAACATTACAAATGTCTGATAGTCTGGTTTCAAAACCATGCATATCTTGACGACATTGAGCAATGTTTCTCCTTGTTTCACAAAGGGTCTCCGTTAGGGAATGGACTTGTGTCTGGAGCGCAGATACAACATTGCTTTGAGCTTGCATATCTTGATCATGAGGCAGTTTGGACGATATTGCCTTAACAACCAACCCAGTATTACGCAGGAACGTGCTTTTGGCACTATTAGTGGACAGGTACTGACCCACTGCAGCAAGAGCTGACATTGCGGTTATAATTGCCTCGCCACCTTCAGAAGGTGGCGGTTGCACCATTTTTTCCATAGCTCGCTGAAAAGTTGATGTTTTACATTAGTAGTACTAGAACAGAAGATATTAAGGAGGCAGCAAAACCAAAAAAATAGCTTTATTCTATATACAGAACTTATTCGGTGAATCCATGTAAAATAATAGTTGTATTTTATTGCAAAGTACATAATAAAACCAAGTTCCAAACATATGACTATGTACCATCGCTAATTTATTGTCTATTTCCTTACATTGTATTGAGGGCTAAGGATAAAGAGACGAAGTTTACAATACGGTAAGCATAGTATGACATCATTCATATCACAAAACAACTGAGAACAGACAAACAGGCAATTGTAATGTTGTGTAGGCAAGTCCAGCACGGAACTAGATTACATGTCAAGATCAAAGGAACATCACTCCTCTCTTTTAAACCTTGTAAGGTGCAATGATACGCTAAGACAATTGTGTATAAAATTGAAAAGAGTAATAGACATTGGCTGCAAACCATGCAGTTCAAGGCACAAGTCAGAGTAAGTAGTAGTTAAAGGGCATGAGGATTAAGGACTTACAACAGCGGCTTTGACTGGTGTAGTCATGCCCTTCTTCTTGCCGGTGTGACAGTCCTTGAAGATTTCCACAACATTTGGTTCAGGTACTTTTTGGTCCTTGTTGGCTTTCCTCTGCATTTGGAACAAGTCAATATAGATCTGATAATATGGTACAGCGAAAAGAGTGAAACAACAACTAATTACAAGAGCCTCGCAATGTGCAATATAGCTACGAGATCCTGCCATCTGTTGGAATTTCACTTTCATATGGTTGGCCTTGTTCTTTGAACAGTTCACCTACAAGAAGATAGATTTGTGTGGCACATGCGTAAATAGGACTTCAACATGTGATCTGATGACATATATATAATGTACCTGATACTTCGGATCGGACCAGTGTTTAACGAGGCCTCTCCAGTCTTCATCAGATATATTTTCCACTAGAGATGTTTGGGCAAGTTCACTGTTAGCCTTGCCTTCAAAGTGAGTTTTCCTCAAGTTATACCGATACTGTCGCAGAGCAGACTTGAAAACATGGGTGCAAGCTTGTCTGGTTGCATCATCTTGGCTATCCAACTTGAACCTCATATGTTGAAAATTATGGGAGTCTCATTATCAGCAACCTAGAAAGTATTGGACAGAGCAAGACGATATTACTACTTTCCATACATAACCATACTTACAGATAAATGGTCGAGGAAGGTGTTGAACTGTGTTTCGTCTTTGTCATTCCTGTAATGAATCCATGTTGGGAGGATACGTACATGACACCTAACAGCAACCGCTGCCTCTGATACTAACTTGGCTGACTCTGTAGCATCACGTGGCCTTTTTAAACCTACCTCAAAACGGATCTCCATTCCTCCTCCTATAGATTTAGTTAACCTATCGAGCATTATCCCTGATGTTTGTTTCCTCTTGCGCCTTGGTGCTAGTCCAACAACAAACATAGGAATTGTTAGTGTACATCAAACTATGAGACTACATATAAAGAAGCATGCAACTGTAACTTGACTCTAGCAACTACCTTCTTGCTATTGAAGCTCACAAGGTTCATCTGATATTGCCAACTCGTCTTCTGTCAAGAGTGCTTGGGAAGTGGTGTCAGGTGGCAAGGGAGCTTGGGAACGTGCTGCTAGCTCAGTTGACGCACGAGTAACTCGTGCAGCTGGTAGTACTGTGGTAGGTGTTGCAAGAACTAGGGTTGTCTCTGCTTGTTTGGTGGCAGCTATTTGTTTCTGTTTGGCTTTTTTTGCAACTCGTGTAGCATGGAATGCCGTGTTTGTAGAATTTTCCACTGGACTTTGACCTTCTATTGCACCATCAGTACCGGCAGAATCTGCAGGGTTCATCCGCTTCTCATCCCCTGCCATTCTGTGTTTCTTCCTCTTTCTCTGTGCCATGTTAAGTCAAGCCGACAAGAAAAACGAATAACGATTTAGTTCTTTAGAACAAATTGATGCGTGATGCAGACGAACTGAACATTGATGTTAGACAACCACATGATAGGAGGATGTAATATGTATGAAAAACAGGACGAAAGAGATAACCAGAACTATGATGTGTAAACTAAGAAGAAGACATTTCACCAAATTAGAAGCAATGCAATGGAAGGTAGACACCATATGAAAGATGCTACAAATATCGCTCTGCCAAGTTAGCAGTGTCTCATCATAAATGGCGTTTAAACAAATGTGAAGCAATACAAGAAATAAATCATATGCAAGATGCAAACAACATCACACTACCATGTTAGAGGTCTCTCGTCATTAGTGCAATTGCATATTCACAGCATTGCCTATTCACAGCTTATGATGTGTAAACTAAGGAGAAGCCATTTCAACAAATCAGAAGCAATGAAAGCTAGACACCATATGAAAGATGCAACGAATATCACTCTACCAAGTTAAAACTGTCTCGTCATAAGTGCCATTTCAACAAATTAGTAGTACAAGCTAGAAATGAATGTGAGATGTAACCTATATCACGCTCCGAAGTCAAAAGTGTCTTATGGTAAGTGATTGATGCAGGTTACACAACAGTAGTAATTAGATGTAAGAACATGGTGTGATAGACAGATATTGTATGTTCTATTAACAGGAAGACGTGTCTTATTCAAGTATAATGTGTAAAGTAAGCAGATGGAATTCAACAAAATTAGAAGCAATACAAGCTAGACATCACACATAACATGCAACCACATATAACAGTGCCAAGTTAGAGGGAGCACCGGTGATGCTGCACTAGGGGAGACGTGCTCATCATGAACACAGCTTTGTTGAGTGTCTATGCATGTGTTGTCTTGGAAATCATCTTGGGGGTGTGGAGGAGTAGAAACTGTAGAGGCCCTCCGTTCGGAAGGAGCACCTTTAACCGCTGCCTTGCTAACTTCCTTCCGCTTTATTGATTTTGAATTGTCAAGTAAAACCGACAAGGAAAAGCAATAAAATTCTCTCTTTAGAACTCATTCATGCATGATACTGACAATCACTACTTTGATGTAAGGAAAACACATGATACCAGGATGGAATATGTATGAAAAACAGGACGGCATGGCATGTTCACAATTGTTTGTGTAAACTAAGCAGAAACCATTCCAGCAAATAAGAAGCAATGCAAGCTAGACACCACATGAAAGATGCAACCAATATGACTCTGCCAAGTTAAAAGCGTCCCATCACAAATGGAATTTCAACAAATTAGAAGCAGCGCATGCTATTAATCATATGAAAGAGGCAACTAATATCGCACTGCATATACTAAAGGTGTCTCATCATGTTGATTGATGCGGGATACAAAAAAACAATAGTTTTATGTAAGGACATGCTTAATAGATAGATGTACTATGCACTAAATATAGGAAGGCATGTCACATTAACAGGTATAATGTATAAGCTAAGCAAACTAGCACATGCAGTTTAACCAGATTGGAAGAATTACAATCTAGACACCATATGCAACATGCAACCACATATCACGCTGCCAAGTTAGAGAAAGCACCTGCGATGCTAGTGTAGGGGAAATGCTGTAATCAACTACAGAGCTACGTTCACTATCTTCATCTAGCATTTCTGTTTCCTGAGAATCATGTCGGGAGGCTAACGTTGCATTCTTTAAATGAGGAGTAGTCCCCTTGCCTGCCTGCCTCGTCATAAGTGATTGATGAGGGATACACAAGAACATTAGTTTGATGTAAGAACATGGTTAATACACAGATGTACTAGTATGTACCAAAAACAGAAAGGCATGTCATATTCAAAGGTATAATGTGTAAGCTAAGCAGATGCAATTTAACCAAATTGGAAGCAATACAAGCTAGACATCCGGCTGGAGTGGTGAGCATGATCATCTAGGATCTGAGAGCCCGGTGGGAGGCGGGCTGCTTCGCCACCATCGCAGCTTTTTAGTTGGCTTCCAGGTGATGCCTATATTTCCTGGGCTTGTCACTGGCTCGGCCAGTGCCCTGACTAGCTATTTGTCTTCTGGTGCTCACGGGATGGTGGTTCATGTAAAAAACATCTTTCCTTATCTTACTAACTTCGGCCTTTCGAATACAAGCTAGACACCATATGCAACGTGCAACCACATAAGACACTGTGAAGTTAAAGCAAACACTTGGGTTGGTGGTTCATGGCGAGCGAGATCATCAACTCCAGAGCTACGTTCCTTGTCTCCTTTTGCTGACACTACACCCTTTAAAGCCTTGAAACGTTTTTGGCCTAGCTGCGTACCACGCTGAAGCGACTTCTCTCTATTCTTTTCTGCTTCTGTCAAGGCAGGGTCTGAAATACCCTTGCATAAAAACACAATAGTGAGAGTAAGGGTGAAGTGTGTGCAGAACTAGTGCACTGTAAAAGTAGCAGATAGCAGGTGGCTGAAAAATAAATGACAGGAGACATATGATAGCTCTACAACATTACATGGCAAACAAAATTAGATTCTACTCCGTATGATTTTGTAATATATGAGCACAGGAAATGCAGATACTCCTCCAACACACCACCACATGTGGTCATATCTAAGATAACAGTCGACTGAAAATAAATAGGTTAGTAGATTTTTTAATGAACCGTCCGATCTATGAGGAACGGGCAGATGGCCTTCGTCTACCTCCCACCAGTCACTGTTGACGATCTTTCTCAAACCGCCAGCGACCACCGGCCCAGACCCCTGCCTCCGCCGCCCCGCCCTCCCATCGACCTCACACCACCGCCGTGCTTGGCAGCGCCCCCAGGCCATCCCTTTAATCCCGGCAGACCTCCAGATCGGGCGCCAGTAGCTCTAGGCCGTACACGCCCCTAAGATAAACACCAAGGCGATGCTTCCCCGGTGTAATAGGCGTACTAGCGCCTGTTACTCCGGGAAATGCTTCCGTTAATTGGGAATCAACTAGCCAGAAATTGAAATTCAGGGGGTGACGGACCTCTAGCTAAGGTGAAATAGTACATGAGGAGAAACCTTGTGCATCGCAAGTTACTAGGAACATCTAGTATCAAGAAGAAGCGGTCAACTAGTGTCTTCTGTGGGATGAATGCCATGCAGGCAGAGACGTAAGATTTGCTCGAATAAGGGAAGAGGAGTACCTTTTTCGGTTGCCGGTGTGGTCACCTCCACATGTCACGGCAATCTTCTTCTTTTTACCGGGGAAACCGATGTTCTGGAGGGTGCAGGCTTGGACTAACCCATGGCCAAATTGTTGACTGTGTTGCCGTGGCCGTATGTCGGCGGAGGGGAAGCAGATCTAAGGCGGCGAAGGATAGCGTAGCAGGAACAGCTCTGGTGCGGTGGAGGGTGGCGAAGTTGGAACGGCAGCGGTGAGGCGCAGGACGGCGTGGTTGAACTGGCTCGGGTACGGATGGCTCGGCCTCGGCTTCAACTATTAGCCATGGAGGGTGTTACGGTTGAGGTTGAGGTGGACGACGACATCGGGGTATCGGCTCCGGCATGATGGAGGAGGGTGGCGGTTGATGGGTGGGATGGGGTGGCGGACGGAGGACGCCGGGATTTCGTGGCTGGTGGAGAGGTAGTTTTGGCGCCCACGGAGTACGAATGGGGAATAGGACGGGTGGGCGGGGGGGGGGAGGGGGGAACCATGTTTCGGTCTGGGACGCGCTTGTTTTTGGCTTTTTTGAACAGAAGATGGGACGCGCTTGTTTGAAATTTGGGGAAAGTACAAACTTTTCCCCCTCTTAAATTTCGGGCCTACTATGTGTCGGGGGTAGGATGGTAATCCCAGGTGTCCCAAATAGTGGGCGGGAGCGATTTCGGCCACGCGCATGTGTGCTTAGGCGGCCATTGTGTATGAATGTTTTTCGGATGCGGTTGCGTGGCGTCTAGATGAAGCTACAAACCTACCCCAGTTTAGACCTTTGGACGTCGGGCCGGTAGGTTTCATGGGTCGGAGTTATTAGAAAAGTAATTTCCTTGTACTACCAAACATTGGTCTCACTGGCGCTTCGTTCGAAATTTTGAAACACAAGCATTCACGTTTAGAGTACTCTTGAACTATGAGGATTGACCTAAATAGACAACGTTATATTTGACCTTGTATGTTTGAAAACCTCATTAAATTATCCACTTCTTTTTGAAATTTTGACACTTGAAAATCCTATAACTACGATTATTTTGGAATGGAGGAGCTAAATTTGAATCTATTTTGTACACGACTACATATGATGTTATGTACAAAATCAGAGCAAAGATTGGTGCCCCCATAATTTAGGTATGGTTTGCAAATGCCATGATATCAAATTCAAATAATTGAATGGACTTCATGTTGAATTCGATTTTTTTAAACCACCTTAAGATGAATTCAAATGTATGCTAGTTCATAGGTAGCTATTTATAATGTCCACTGTGTAACTTTCGTATGTATAATGTGCTTTACACACACAACATGAACTATACTCACATTTATATTCGATTGCTAAAGCGATGCATTGTCTGGAGTTCAAAATACTAACTATGTGGATCAATTGAGTCAAATAATAACATAGACATGCTCAAATTCGATAGAATCTAGATGTCTGATTGATCAATGACCGCTCCTTACGCGAATTGCAAATATCATGATCCCATCCTAATATTTGGATACAATTTATATCTTTAATCAATGTTTAGAGCAGTCTTTTACGTGTAGTTTCACTCTCCATCGGTGGTCTCTCACACATGCTCACACACTCTCTCCCGAGGTGTCTTTCTCGCACACATGCTCTAGATATAACCCTCCCTCCCTCTCGTAACCATTTACAACTGTTTTCACTAACCTTTATCACAAGCACTCTTCCTCTCGAAAACATACACATGCACAATCCTCATCGACCCTTTCTATATACATGGAGCTGCCTACGTGTCTCATGTATGCACATTATCTTTACGCCTGTCTCTCACGCATTGTCTCACACCTCTCTTCCTAATCGACGAGTATGATTCTAGCAGAGCATTCTGTAGGATGCCCCTTAAAGTTAGGTTGGATGAATAGTAATACAGAGATAAAGGGGTTACCTTAGCCCGAGAACCTAGGGTTACAAATCCTAGCTGGCTTTGTCAGTGGACACAGAGTCCTTCACAATTCTGCTATCTTTGTTTTGTACGACTAGTCATCCATGGGTCTTCCTAAATGCGTCACGGGCCGACCAATGTGGCGCAGGACGGAACCGAACGAAGGGCCTCACCTCGACCCACCGGACCTCACGCAGTGACACACCCTCTGCCCCCACGTCTCATTATCTTCTCACACCCACACATACCAACACAAACACCACACACACAGAAAATTTCTCATGGTGCCTCTATTCCCTCCCCCTTGCATATACACACTCAAGGGAATGGAATCTCTTGTCGTGACATCATATTCGTCTCTCTCTCTAGACCACTCTCATTTCTCGTGCTATCTCTCCCACGCCCCCCCCCCCCCCCCCCCCCCCCCCCCCCCCCCCCCCCCCCCCCGTCGGCCCGTCTATCCATGCCTCTCTTGAATACATAATACGCGCATACCTCTCTAGGCCCCGCCAAATGCATCAACTACACATTCACACATGTTACATCACGTACCCCGTTGATCTAAAAAGCCCTCTCTTCACGTTTATTTCGCATACAACATTCCTTTTGAATAAAGTGTGGCCAAAAAATTATTTTAGAGTTTCTACATATATACAACATTACAAAGTTATATGGAGGAGTACGAATGCTAATTTGCATTGCATGGTGCCCACAATGATATTTATTACGCACTGTGAATTTGTATATTTTTATACTATATACAAAGTTAGTCATAATAAAGAGAAACAAAGAGCATCTCTCTCTCCATCGCATACCCCCATGTACGCCCCTTTCACGTATGCACACAAAACTATCTCCAGGTCCTCTAAAAGTAAGCCCCCAGAAAATTCACGCATGTTTCATCTTTCTCTCGCGATATATGCAATGACGTTCATTGTATTTGAAGCGAAAGCACAATACGTACATTGGACTTCAGAATCCACTCATTACGGTCACATTTACGTTTAGTGGTTATTATATAGTCACGGGCTCACCGTACAACTCTGTATTTGCTCATGACATGACTAGTTGACCAGTTAAACGCTCCACGTGGCACCTCTAGTGTTGCATCACATTATCTCACTACCATCATGCCCACCTGTTGACTTGTATCTACTCTACATATACACTCTTATAAAATACATAAAATACACTCTTATAAAAAACGGAGTTGGTGATGATGGTGTGCCTGCCATCCTGCAATATAGGCCATCCGATTTATTTCTGACGGATAGGAAAGAAACTATGGCAATTTTGCAAAAAGGTACCCACACACCTCTCCACATTTGCAAATAAGGTCTTCCCTCGTTCATCCTTTTCTCTCACAAGATAAACAAGTCATACAAATGCATCTTGATGTTACGTGCAACGCACAGGCATCTTGCTAGTAAGAATGGAAACAAACGACAAAAAAATATTTGGACGGTGGTTCAGAGTCATGACCGCGGGCACAGCGGACAAGGTGGCCTTGTATTGGTATGCTGAGCCATCTGTTTTAACACACATGAGCTGGTGTGGTGATTATACACACACGCACGCATGCACATGAACTGCATCCACGCAACACATGCACTCACGCACTCACGCAACACTCACACGTACACACGCAGCCACGCAAGCACGCAACACTCACACGCACGCATGCATGCACACACCAGTACACCACACGACCAACACACACTCTCACGCTCAAGTGCTCAACCTACATGTGCATGCGCACACATCAGGCCCTGACAAACACATACACAACCAGGTGATTCCCGCACACGGGTTGGAGCCTTGTCGCGCCTGCGTAAATTTGTGTTTATCTGACCTTTTGCCTATGCGAACTGATAGGTGGCACCCACAAGGAACATGGTCAATTTAACTAGTCAACATGGCACCACACAGATTATTTGGCCGGTCAACAGAGTGCAATCCGATGCTGAACTATGAGCAAGTGACTGTATAATCACCGCAAAACGTATATAGTGATCGTAATCAACTTATTCTGAAGTTCGGTGACCGTATTACGCTTTTCTCTCTGTAGGCCCTCCAAAACTACATCTCTACACGTTCTCGCATGTTACATCTACAACTATGCAATACAGCACTACTACTACACTCTAACACAATAAATCATATGTGTTTTTAGTTTTACTAGATATCATATTGTTACTTATAATTATTCAGTTTGCATACATTAAAATTGCCTTTGAAATGTATGGCCAGTATCATCTACCGCGCGGGAAAAATCCCGCCCTTTCCTGTTTAATCGGGTTTGTATCGATGGATCGTGCGAAATAGCAAAACTATAGTACTATACAGTACAAGTGACAGTTCACTGGGCCGTCGTGTCGTCTACTCCTCCGTCGTAAGAGTGGAGCGCTCGCTTTCATAAATCTTCTAGTCCCTTTCGCCGACATGTGGGACATCAAGCTACCGGGTCCACGTGCCATACCGGAATACAGTGCAGAGTAGCCGGGGTGAAGCACCTCAGTCATGGCGCCGGCGTAGTAATGAGCAATGAGGCATCAAATCACAAAGCTGCACCTTTCCCGCAGTTAAGTTGGAGGGACGAAGCAACCATCATTTCACTCGTTGCTGAATCCACTTCTCCCTCATCTTCGTCAACTTAACCACGTGTTGCTTCTGCCATTGTTCTGCCTCATGTGGGACGCGGATCGGCTTGGTAAAGCACTGACACGTGGGACCGCATGTTAGCAAACCGTGAGGACAACGTCCTCCGAAAATAAGAAGCCTAATCCTAAACTTACAAAGGGCTACGTAGCTGCTATGTATACTTTCCATCTAATCTATATATGCCCCCCTGATTTTCAGGTGGGGTGGGCCTGATCCTCTCATTTAATCCAATCAAATAGTCCCACATCACATCAATTCGTAACTTAACGTAAACCATTACATGGATGTAGCATTGCTCAAATAAGAAACTTCCCCCCCCATCTGCGCGGCAAAATCACCTCCTTTTTACTAATCTTGATTATATAATTTTTTAGATCAATATAATTGAGATTTGTATAGATAGCACACAGGAGCAAAACCAAGTGGTACGGTTAAGGGCATCCACAATGTGTAGCCAAATGTGAAAATAGCTTTTGGCATCGTGGGAACCATTGTGGACGGTGTTGCCAAAGCCAAAAAGATGGAACCGAAGCTCCCTAATTGATTGATTGAAGGAACAGAAAAATGCAACGTGTCTCCTCTTTCTCCCATGCTTGGACGCATGAAGTACAGTATAGAGCACAGAGTCTATTCCCCTGTCCCTTCTATCACAAATCACAAAGCAGTGAGGCGTCAAATCACAAAAGCACGGACAAACCAACCATCATTTCACTCTTCGCTGACTCCGCTTCTCCATCGTCTTCCTCGAGAAACCATCTCACCGCACTAGTACTCCTAGTAGTACTCCATCCGGTCCTTTTTTGTCTGCGTCTAAGAAAATTTCGTTTTCCCCGGAATGCTCTGCGCATTGGCATTTTTTCGCTTCTCTTTCCAACCGGGCCCTCCATCCCTTTCCACCACATGCGTGCCTGCAGTAATCCCATCTCTCTTTCCCATGTGCTTCGCATCTTCCCAAGGCAGAGAGAGCTGCTTGCATGCAGAAACAGGAGAGAGAGCGAGAGGCGCATGCGTGCAAAGAGATGGACAGGGGAGAGGGAGAGACGACATGCATGCATGAGGAAGTGAGAAGGTTGGTTTGCATGGCGCTGCATTAATCAAGCGATGAGGAGTGAGATGGTTAGCTCTTTGGTCTTTGGAGAAAAAATATGCATTAATTGACACATGAAACGAGGATTTGTATCGATTAAATCCCGCGAAGGAAAACCCCACCTTTGTTTTTTAACACTAGTACTCCTAGTACGTACATACTTATCCTGTTTGGGTCTAGGCCTTGCATTGCCAAACTTCGCCACACATTTTTGCCTAGCTTGCTTAAAGTTTTCAAAATGAGAAGGAGGTACACTTGCGCATGGCTGTCGCGGTCACACCGCACCCTCACACAGTCGCTCCTGCATGCCGCAAACCCAACCAAGGGAACGCACCCTCACTGACACGTGTTGTCGCATGTGAACAAACCAAACTCAGCCATCCTATCGCTGACACATAATTTTCGTTCATAGAGTATGTTTATCCAACCGCATGTTGGGGAGTATCCGTACGGCCCGTGCGGTGGTCTGTTGGGGAAGAAGAAGAGGTGAGGAAGAGGGAGGAAAGAAGGGTTAGGAGACGTAGGATATTCATCCAACGGACTGAAATGGTAGACTGACCCAAGTCGGGCGACTTGCATAACAAATATATGTTTTTACACAACAAAAGATCCATAAAAACAACAACATAAAGAAAAACTATCACTGCTCGCAGAAAGAGACAGCCTCATCGTCTTTGGCTGCCGGCGCGAACCAGCCATTGATGCCGACGTGTGTCTCCACACAGTGGTTGTCCTCGGCCTCTAGCTACTCGTTCAAGCAGGCATGCGAGCGCTCTGCACGGACGAGAGCAAATCCCGGTTCGAGTCAAGGACGTCCGGTTCCACCTGCAGGAGGGCCTCGATGAGAGCGGTGTCCGCGCGCTCTGCGTCGAGTCGAGCCACTGCCACCCGGTTCAAGTCCAGGACGTCCGGTTCCGCCTGCAGGAGGGCCTCGATGGCAGTGGCATCCGCGCGCTCCGCCTCAAGTTGAGCCTCCACCGCCCGGTTCACATCCACGACATCCGGTTCCGCCTGCAGGAGAGCCTCGATGGCAGCGGCATGCGCGCGCTCCACGTCGAGTTGAGCCTCTGCCTCCCGGTCCTCCTTTAGTATCGCCATGTTGAACAGCTGGTCCGCTTGCACCATGGGGACTCGGACGCCGGCACGAAGTCGACGTCCATCGTCTCATACCCATCGGGGGCCTTCTGCGCCGCGACCTCCGCCATGAACATTGGATCGGCTTCCTCCTCCTCGTAGCTTGGCTCCAGAGAACTCGGGGATTGGCCCGCCACAAAGCGAGCTTGGGAACGGAGGTCTGTGGCGCCGACCGCCGCCGCGATTTCTGCGCGGCGCTCCGGCGTCAGCATCTTGTAGTAAGTGATCTTGCGGCGCACCATGGCTTTCCGGTGAACTAGGGGACGCTTGATGTGGGCTAGGTGATCGAAAGGTGGGGGAATGGGCTGGAGATTTGGTGTGGTTTTAGGGCAGTGGCTGGCGTAGGCCGAGCAGCGAAGGTTCTGTGTGAATAGTGGTTCCGGTGATGACCGGTCAATCGGTTTTGACTGTACATCGCTCTTGTCGCGTTCGTGTTGCAGCCCGGCACGCTGGACCCTCCACGTCGCTCACCGAATGGATCATGCTTCGTCTTGCATTTTCGCTCACTTGTGGGACCGCATTTGAGAGCAAACCGACGTCCCTCCCCCTCCCCCACCCGCGTCATTTATTATACCACCACTACCTCCATTTTATGCGGAGTAAATAAAAACAGAGGGAGTATACTACGAATGAGGATCCCCTGACGTGGCCGAACCCATTGAGTAACTGACAAGTGGGGCCTATCAAGCATGCGGTCCGCCAGTAAGTGACCGAAAGGGAGGGTAAGGCAAGGATACCTACGTCAGAGGATCCACTTCCACTATACTACTTTGACCAAATGTTAGAGTAATAATATATGACATGCAACTTACACAAATGTTAGAGTAATAAGATATGACATGCAACTTACACAAAGCATACAGGGTCTAATGCGTTTTTCGAGGCTAACTTTGACCAAATGTTAGAGTATTAATATATGACATGTAACTTACACAAAGCATAAGCTCAAATTCGTATGTGAAAGTTGTTTCCAATGATATAATTTTCACATTATACATCTCATGTACTATTAATCTTGTCAATAGTCAAATTGGAAACCATCTCGAGTAAAATCTAGGAGTACGTACGAATCTAAAAATATTGATTGGGCGTTGTTGAATGTTGATACCTTTTTGATCAAAGTAGAGATACTTTGACTACACATAAAACTTATATGTAAACTAGAAAGGATAGGAGGGAGTATATTGTACGTTCAAAAACGAAACGAACATTGAATACCCTTTATATATGATTTGCGGATGCTATGATCACTGGTTCAAAATTTTGAATCCTCCTTAGGTATCACGTGCCCCCACTCGTTCCCTCTCGATTTCATCTCTAGGTCCGGAGATCTATTGAAAGAGGACTAGGGTGGGTACATGCGAATGATACTCCTCAGAATGTTCAAATGAGGCATGCGGGAGGATGGACTCGACTGGAGGGCGACATGATCGATGGAGAAGAGGGTTGGAGAGGAATGAGAAATAAGCAAACGCCACATGATTATACTTGAACGACTCAAATAAACAATAAGTTATCTCGCTTGTCCTACATAGTGAAAGGCCTAATGCACAACGCGGAGCACTGACGCTCGAATATGGCCGGGAAAACAGGGAAACCGACATGTGGGGTAGACTAGTCCAATGGAGGAGCTGGCCCACGACCTCCTCGCCACCGACAACCGTTCATGTAGGTCATTGGGGCCAACAACGGGGCACAACTCCAGCACCGCCTCTGGACACGATGACCACGGTGAGCGACACGCTCATATCGTAGCTAGACACGGTCGGTTTCAGTCTTCCGAGGGTGGCGTTAGTGCTGTGGCACGACCAATGGTATGTTTGGTTTGTGCCCAAGGTTGCCCCATCAAAGCATTGGGTAGCCAAAATTTTGGTTGAGGTATTGGTTGCCCATGATTTGGCCGACATTGGCAAGAAAAATGACCTAGAGTTGGCTAGAGTTCATTGGCATGCCAAAGAAATGGCAACCATCCGAACAAATACCAATCTTTGGGTCATGACCAAAATTTTGGTTGAGGTATTGGTTGCCCATGCTTTGGCCGACATTGGCAAGAAAAATGAACTAGAGTTGGATAGAGTTCATTGGCACGCCAAAAAAAGGCAACCATCCAAACAAAGACCAATCTTTGGGTCATGACCAAAATTTTGGTAAGGTGCACTTTGGCCACAATCCAAACACACCCCAACACCCCGCTCGTCGAGGATGCACGGGTTGCCACGACGCGTCTGCGGAGTGGTGTAGCGCGGCCAACTGCATCCTCTGGACCTGAGACCATGCCGGGTCATCTTGCTTTTTCAATGACATGCGGGGATCGCATGTGAGAAAAGGGCATCTCCAACGTTGCCACGACCGCAGCTGACTACCCTGGCACACCAAAACCCTCGTCCCTCGCGCCGTCGCGCGGTGCATTCCCAGCTGGCGCCAGCTGCCCACATTCATGTCGTCCATTCGTATGTCGTCGTTAAGAGGCTCGGTACCCGAGGAACCAACTCCGGTGACTTAATGACGCACATGGACGCTTGGCCTCACCGGAATGCGCTCCTTAAAGCGGCAACGCCCAGATAACCTCCACACCATAGCGCATCGTCCTCCTACTGTAACATCCCAAATTTTCAATTTGGAATGTTATACAATAGATCATCATTGCGTATCATATTTATTTGCATTTTGGTTGATCCTAGAAATTTCACACAACTCAAGGACCCTCGGAGAGAGTTGGGGATTTCGTTATTTTCATATTTGAGTTTTCTTAAATTTTGAAAATAGGATCATTTGATTTTGTTTATTTTATCTTCAATTATTTATATTACCAAAAATATGAGAGAGGAAACAAAATGGCTTTCCCAAAATAAAGAAATATTTAGGATTTAATAAAAAAATCAAATAAGATTTTATTTTGGTTTTATTGGCTATTTTATTTGAATTTAGGAAAATTTGCACGTTTTCAAAAACTGCATTTGGGGCCAAGAAAATGTTCACCCTATTCTAAATATTTTATTTAGATGGTGAAAATTTGTTTTGGCATTTTTAGATTTTTATTTATTTTTCTAGAATTTTTTCTCGTTGCAGCGATATTGTTTAAAAAAAACCCGCGCGCCCGACTGGCCGAGGGCGCAGCCGAGCCAGCCCAGCCGCCGCCGCCTCCCGCAAGCCGGATCGGGACCAGAGTCCCGATCGCCGCCGCCGCCGAGTCCGGGGAGGACATGCCTCCCGAGGCCGGCCCCTTCCCCAAGTTGCCCCCCCTTTATAACCCCTGGAGCCCCATGCCAACACCGCCGCACGCCGCAGCCACCGCCCGCGCCGCCTGCCACCGCCGCTACTAGGAGCTGCCGCCCCGCACCACCCGCCGCCACCCGGAGCCCCACCGGAGCTTCACCGGAGCCCGAGCAGAGGTTGTCGCCGCCTGTTTTCTAAGAAAAACCGCTTCGGTTTTTTTAGAAAAACCTAGTTTTCGTTTTTTTAAATAGATCGGTTTTTCTCCGGTTTATTTATTTAGCGAGCGTTTGCTCGTTCGTTCGTTTTAACGAACGCATTCATCATTTAGTTCCAGTTAACGAACGTTCGTTCGTTAACCTGTTCATCGTTTTTCTTTTTCTTGGATTAAATCCGCGATTTTTCTGATCGCGATTCCTGATCTGATGTTCGTTTTAGTTTATCTTTTCCCTCGTTTATTGGATTCAGGCGATTCAAGCGCCTGGAGTTTCGTCTCGAAACTCTCTTTCCGTTTAACCAACTCAAACAAGTTTTTGCCATAGTAAAATTTTCCCTAGGTTCAGATTAGTAAACGGAGCTTGTTTCTTTTGCCGTTTGTCTTTCGTTGCTTCGTTTGATTTGATTCTTTTTGCCAACCGGAGTTCTTAAGTTGAACTTTCTGGTTAGATCTCTTATTCCAGTTTTACCTGTGCATTAATTGAGTACTTATTGTATTCTTGTTTTTTTGCGATAGAGTATCCGGAGTGCGCCTATTGCTACTTTGAATCGCTAGGTTTCACGGATCATCAGCAAGGCAAGTAACACTTTGATCTACTTCCTATTACCCAGTTTTTATTGCGTTAGATCTATCATCACACATTGCATGTTTAGGATCGAATGAAATTGTGGGTTTGGGAAGTAGATGAGGTAGTACCTATCACCTGTTATTATAAAACCTTTGGGAGTTACTTCTACGTTTGCTCGTTATGCCATGCTATGCTAGTAGACGTGGATTGGGTGAGTGAAATCCATGACAGATGTGAGTTTGTTAAATTAATGGTTTATCTAAGGTGGCAACTTAAACACACATCTGGGTGGATTGAGGCACCTGGGTATTCCAGTGATTGCCTGTTTTTCTTTTGGACCGCCACCCAGGCTCAAAGGGATCATGAGATTATTCATACTAGAAACTTCCATGTGCAGCCACAAGCTACTATGGGCTCTAGCATAGTTGACTAAGTCATGCGAACTCTTACAGTGGTAGACTAGCAGATGTAGGGGATGTAGGTTGGTACGGTCTACCCGTTCGTAAGGTGCTAGCGCTTCTGAAAGACTATGTCTCGGTCATCCGTTTCTCAAACACCATGTAGTGCGAGAATCCTAACGGAGGAGATCGGGTCTTGTGGGGAAAAGTGCGCAAACCTCTGCAGAGTGTATAAACTAATCATGGTTAGCTGTGTCCCCGGTTATGGACATCTTGAGTATCTAGTTCTTGGATTATCATGTGAATCTCATCATGTTACTCTAATTAATTTTGTTGCGTTTTAATGATGATGCTTAATTGGGATTGAGAATGCTGTCAACCATTCTCAATGTTTAACAACTACCATGATAGATAAATAAAATTTATTCCTTTGCAATAGGGAAAAATTGGCTTTACGCAAAACTGTAACCATAGAGCTTTCCACCAGCCAAATATGCATGTAGTATAGTCTTAATTCTTCATTGCTCTCTATGTGTTACTTTGCCATCATATTCCATGTGCTGACCCGTTTTCGGGCTGCAACGTTCATGTTGCAGACTTTTCAGACGACGAGTAAGGCGCCTTTTAGGTCGTGGTTCTATACTCAGTGATGCCGTTGGAGTTGATGGACTCACTTATCTTCCAAGCCTTCCGCTGTTATCATTTTTAGATGGCCTTAGGCCATATTTATTGTAATAGGTTCTCTTTTGAGACACTCGATGTAATAAGTGTGTGATTGCTACTCTGTTATAAATCCTTCAAGTACTGTGTGGTGTTAGCATTACTGATCCAGGGATGACACCTGAGCATAGAGATTGGACCATTTGAGGTCTGGTCGCTACAAGATGGTATCAGAGCACACGCTGACTGTAGGACACGACCACTAAGCTAAAGCCCTAGATCACTACTCTCTTCTTATTCTGACTCCTCACCTTTTCTACTCTTTTAGGATAGAGGATGCAAGGAACAAGTTCACCTAGCCGGATGAAGATACACCCTTTGGACGTCACTTGAAGGAAGTCACTAGATATCTAAACATAGGAGTACCAAGCTTCACCGAAACCTACAACTCCACTTTACCAGAAGAAGAGCACTGGATGATTCAAGTTCAAGTTCCCGGAAGGAGGTTCATGCCAGTCACTGAGCCCATAGAGTTTTCTTTTGATGCACCAACTTGGAGTCTAGGAAAGAGCATGGCAGCTCACATCGCCATGGGACGCATTGGAGAAGTTTACCGCAATGATCTCAAGGATACTATCTACCAAATTTGTGGGCGCCGAGACGAGCATTGGGAAATGATCAGCACCAGGAAGGATAGATCAGTGGCAGATTTCATCTAGGAGTTAAACCAGCACATTCGACGTCAAGAGAACCAGATGTGCGCCGACATGATAGATCTGAAGAAGGCGAGGACAAGAATCAAGGAACTGGAGGAAGAACTCAAGGCTACACGTGAAGATTATGAAGAGGAAATCGAAGTATTAGTGGGGAAGAATGACGATCTGATCAAGAAGATTGGAATATTTATGGGAGGCCCTACACCAGTAGAAGAAGATGAGGAACCCAAGGAGATTCGCCCGGAAGACTACATCATCATCGACGTCACCGACTTGGATCCAGATGATAGCGATGATGACTATGTAGATGAAGCTGGAGCAGATATCATGGAGTCTGCAACTGAAGAATATTTCTAGTAGACCACCCCATCAGTAGTAGTAGTCCACCATGTAAATATAATAGTCCGAGCACTTTTGTGATAGTTAGATCGATTGTATGCCCTTGTTTGATTGAATGAAGTGAATTGTTTGCTTTTGCCTCATGTGCATGTGGGTAGTGTTTTCTCTTTAGACCCCTCTCTATTCTTAAATCTCATCTTTTCTAAACCCTCAGATGCCTCCGAGACGTGACCCCGGATTTACCTTCCCACCGGAGCTCACCCAGTTGATCCAGCAGCAGAACACTTTGATGCAGTTGCTATTCCAGAACCAGAATCAGGGGAACAACAACAACAACCCACCACCACCACCACCACATGTTGATCACTTAGCCCGTTTTCTTAGGCTGAATCCGCCGGTGTTTTCCAGTAGCACCGAGCCGATAGTAGCAAATGATTGACTCCACAAGACAGCAAGGGAGTTGACCACGGCAGGATGCATAGATGCGGAAAAGGTGAAGTTTGCCGCACATCAGCTTGAAGGACCCGCAGCATCATGGTGGGAGAATTTCACAGCCACTTTCCCTGTCGACACTGTCACATGGGACCAGTTCCAGCAGGCTTTCCGTACTGCCCATGTTTCAACAGGAGCTATGGCCATGAAGAAGCGAGAGTTTCACAACTTGCGCCAAGGAGGACGAACAGTTGGCCAGTATGTGGAGGACTTTAGTAAGCTAGCACGTTATGCCCCAGATGACGTTGCTATGGATGCAGCTAAGCAGGAGAAGTTTCTGGAAGGACTGAATGATGAGTTGAGCATGCAGTTGATGGTAGAAACCTTCAACAATTACCAGGAGTTGGTAGACCGTGCTCTCATGATTGAAGGGGAAGCAGCAGCAAATTGAGAACCGCAAGAGGAAGTATGGACAAGGGAAGTACAATTCTGGAGCTCAGTAGAAGCCACGTTTTACCCCTAGACCGGGAGGACATTTTCAGCATACCCATGGAGCACTACAAGAAATATGTCAACTTATGACCTTCTGTCAGTGACCCTCGAAGAATTGGTCATAAATTTATGACCATTTTAGACCAATTGGTCAAAAGCTGTTCAGGGGGCTTCAAACCCTAAACCATTGCGACCATTTTGGTCAGAAAGGTTGTAATTTCCTTGCACGAAATGGTCACAAAGCAAACAGTGCTAGTCCGCTGCCTTATTTCTAGTTGTTAATGACCAATATAGATGGTCATAGTCTTGTAGATTGTGGTGGGTTGTGATGACTAGGCGCCATCTCATCAGTTTTGCCTATGTGTCATGTCCATGTGGCAGTTTTTGCCCTAGGTTGTGAAGCAACCTATATTTCTATCATTCCCAAAATTCCCAAAAAAATCTTATAAATTCTTTGGGTCATATCTCCATCAAATATGTAAAAATCCTTCCTTGCCTAGTTCATAACTAATTCAACAATATTCATTTTCCTATTATGTTCACAACAACACTTTATGAAGGAAGTGCTATTTATATATTCTTGATTGCCCTACGAATTTTTGGGCACTCTTTCCTATCCAAATCATTACCGCATGACAAAATTAAGCTCCATTTGCCTAGCAAATCTTCCTCGGCAAATTTCCAAAGTTTTTGTCCACCTAGAAGCATTGTGAAGGAAGTACCTTTTTTATATCTCTAAATGACATGAAATTTATACAGTTTCTTCATATGCCCAAATTATCACCCTCCTCCAAATTGCAGCTCAATCAAATCATCTATGTGAGCCCAGGTTGAATTTATATTTTATGGCCAAATTGGCACGTTGCAAAGCAAGTGTTATATAGACCCCTCCTATTACCCTCAAACTTTTCGGGCACTCTTCCATACCCAAATCATTGCCACATGATAATATTCAGCTCAATTTTCCTAGTAAATCTTTCTCGGGAAATTTCCAAAGTTTCTACCTCGAGAGAAGCTTTGTGAAGTAAGTACTAGCTAGGCTTACCCAAATGATCTCAAAATTGACCAGCGCATGACCATACCTAAGTAACTTACCTACACCAATTTTGAGCTCAGTTAATTCATCCAATCTCTCTCACTAGTTTTCCCAAGTTTCTGTCCATAGAAGAGCATTGTGAAGGAAGTACTACTTTGGCATGTCCAAATGGTATCAATTTTCTACAATGCTTTCCTATGCCCAAATAACCATCCTCCACAAAATTTTAGCTCAATCCATTCATTATTTTGAGCCCAGCTTCAACATTCACATTTTTGTCCAGCGTGGTACTTTGCAAAGCAAGTACCACCTAGGATCCTCCTTTTGAGCTAAAAATTTGTGAAGACATTCTCCTTAGTAGATGATCATCCTCAGCCAAAACTCGCGCCCATTGTCCGTGTGCATTTCCCGTACCGCTAATCAAACACTTGGCTGCTAATTCATGTTTGAGCATCGATCGGTCTTCTCGTGAGAATCTTATGTTGTAATTTTCTTCCTAGCACCAACCTGGGGAGTTCCCAACCCACTAGACATGCCTAAGCCGCCCAGAACACATGGCAACATTACGGTCACGCGGTGACCACGCAACGGGCATGCGAGTTTACGCGCTCTAGAGTTGGGGCCCTCGGCCACCGCCCAAACCTCGACGTATCGCCACCAAACCATGTATTTATGATTAAATAGGTCCTTATGTAACTAGAAATGATTTTTGGGAAAAATAAATAGCAAACTATGAGGCAGCTGCAGTTCAAATTTGACCCGCTTCCAGCTGAATCGGCGGAAATTTGTCTTTTTCATGAGAGGTGGATCAAAACTTTTTACACCCAACCATTTTGTCAATTGTGCATTGAATATGTCCTAGTATTTTAGAAAATTGATTTGGTCCAATTTTGCAACAATTATTTGGTAGTTCCTTCACAAAAAAACCTCCTTTCGGGCACTCGGAAAATGAAAAATGGTTTTTTCGTCCAAAGAAAATGAAAACTTCCTTAGGAAACATTGTTTGCCATTCCAATATGCACCCTTGTGCACAATATGAGATCATTTGAACAAACTATGCCACGAATGTGGCCATAAGATTGATCATTTGGCTTGAAAGCCATGAATCTTCAGAGGTGATAGCTCATTTCTGAGAACACTTTTTTAAAATAATTGCCGTATTACAAGTTTGTTATTTTTCTGGGGAACTTGGCTACATATAATGACACAATGCGAAGGTTTCCCAATTTTTTTGATTTTTTTTGAATTTTTTATGCCCGTTTCAAAATGCGGTCAAAACGGCGGGCTTGGCCGTTCCTAGCTAGTGGTTGAATCTTGGAAAACTTTTGGTGTTTCTCTGATTAAATAGATACTTATGTACCTAGAAATGATTTTTTTTAAAATAAATAGCAAACTATGAGGCAGCTGCAGTTCAAATTTGACCCGCTTCCAACTGAATCGGCGGAAATTTGTCTTTTTCACGAGAGGTGGATCAAAACTTTTTACACCCAACCATTTTGTCAATTGTGCATTAAATATGTCCTAGTATTTTAGAAAATTGATTTGGTCCAATTTTGCAACAATTATTTGGTAGTTCCTTCACAAAAAAACCTCCTTTCGGGCACTCGAAAAATGGAAAATGGTTTTTTCGTCCAACGAAAATGAAAACTTCCTTAGGCAACATTGTTTGCCATTCCAATATGCACCCTTGTGCACAATATGAGATCATTTGAACAAACTATGCCATGAATGTGGCCATAAGATTGATCATTTGGCTTGAAAGCCATTGATCTCCACACGTGATAACTCGTTTCTGAGAACACTTTTTTAAAATAATTGCCATATTACAAGTTTGTTATTTTTCCTGGGAACTTGGCCACATATAATGACACACTGCGAAGGTTTCCCAATTTTTCGATTTTTTTTGAATTTTTTATGCCCGTTTCAAAATGCGGTCAAAACGACGGGTTTGACCGTTCCTAGCTAGTGGTTGAATCTTGGAAATTTTTTGATGTTTCTCTGATTAAATAGATACTTATGTATCTAGAAATGATTTTTTTGAAAAAATAAAGAGCAAACTACAAGGCAGGTACAGTTGAAATTTGACCCGCTTCCTGCTGAATCGGCGAGAATTTGTCTTTTTCATCGGAGGTGGATCAAGGAATTTGACACCTAACCATTTGGTCAATTGTGAATCAAATATGGCCTAGTATTTTATAAAATTGATTTGGTCCAATTTTGCAACAAATATACTGTAGGTCCTTCACAAAAAGAACTCAATTCGGGCACTCGGAAAATGGAAAATGAATTTTCCGTGTAAAGAAAATAAAAAGTCCCTTAGGCAACATTGTTTGCCATTCCAATATGCACCCTTGTGCATAATATGAGATCATTTGAACAAACTATGACATGAATGTGGCCATAAGATTGATCATTTGGCTTGAAAGCCATAAATCTTCATGCATGATAGCTCATTTCTGAAAACACTTTTTTAAAATAATTGCCGTATTACAAGTTTATTATTTTTCCTGGAAACTTGGTCACATATAATGACATAATGCGAAGGTTTTCCAAATTTTTGATTTTTTTTGAATTTTTTATGCCCGTTTCAAAATGCGGTCAAAACGGCGAGTTTGACCATTCCAAGCTAGTGGTTGAATCTTGGACAACTTTTGATGTTTCTCTGATTAAATAGATACTTATGTATCTAGAAATGATTTTTTGAAAAAATAAAGAGCAAACTATGAGGCAGCTGCAGTTCAAATTTGACCCGCTTCCTGCTGAATCGGCGGGAATTTGTCTTTTTCACCAGAGGTGGATCAAGGCATTTGACACCCAACCATTTGGTCAATTGTGAATCAAATATGGCCTAGTATTTTATAAAATTGATTTGGTCCAATTTTGCAACAAATATACTATAGGTCCTTCACATAAAGAACTCAATTCGGGCACTCAGAAAATGGAAAATGAATTTTCCGTGGAAAGAAAATACAAAGTCCATTAGGCAACATTGTTTGCCATTTCAATATGCACCCTTGTGCATAATATGAGATCATTTGAACAAACTATGCCATGAATGTGGCCATAAGATTGATCATTTGGCTTGAAAGCCATGAATCTTCACGCATGATAGCTCATTTCTGAGAACACTTTTTTAAAAGAATTGTCGTATTACAAGTTTATTAATTTTCCTGGAAACTTGATCACATATAATGACACAATGCGAAGGTTTTCCATTTTTTGATTTTTTTTTGAATTTTTTATGCCCGTTTCAAAATGCGGTCAAAACGGCGGGAATGACCGTTCCTAGCTAGTGGTTGAATCTTGGAATTTTTTTGATGTTTCTCTGATTAAATAGATACTTTTGCACCTAGAAATGATTTTTGGAAAAAATAAATAGAAAACTCTGAGGCAGCCGCAGTTCAAATTTGACCCGCTTCCAACCGAAACGGCGGAAATTTTTCTTTTTCACCAAAGGTGGATCAAAACTTTTGACACCCAACCATTTTGTCAATTGTGCATTAAGTATGTTCAAATATTTTAGAAAATTGATTTGGTCCAATTTTGCAACAAATATATTGTAGGTCCTTCTCAAAAAACTCATTTTCAGCACTTGAAAAATGGAAAATGAATTTTTAATCAACCATGACCAATTTTTTAGTCAACTATGACCAATTTAAATGGTCATGACATCGTACCCGTGTGCTGCATTTTGATTGGTCTGTGGGCATTTCACGCGGATCGTGGATCGAACACCGTCGGATGCTCGCGGATCCAACGGCAGTCCTCACCCCAAGCCCACCTAAGCCGAAACCCTAGTCCTTGTGGACATTTTCCAGCCACCCCCCCGCCTCCTTTCTTTCTCCCTCCCTCCCACGACCCCAACCCCTCCCTCCCGCGACCTCCTCTCCCCCGATCCCATTGGGCAGCGCGACCTCCGCTCCACCAGCCCCGCCAGCGACCTCCTACCCCAACGCCGGCGCGCGGCAGATCAACCCAGCAGCAGCCCCTTCTCCCCTGTCTCCTCCTCCCATCAGATCCATCACCGCTGCCACCTCGTCATCTCCTCCTCCCTTCAGATCCATCCACCCGCTGCCGCCACTTCTCCCCCGTCTCCTCCTCCCATCGGATCCATCGCCGCCGCCACCTCCTCTTCTCCTCCTCCCTTTAGATCCATCCACCCACTGCCGCCCCTTCTCCCCCAAACCAAGCAACCTCCTCTCCTCACGCAACAGAGACAACAACACTGACGCCCAGCCACAACAGCGTCGCGGCTGGCTTGCTCGCCGGCGCGCGCGTGTGCGTGCTTTGATGCGTGGCGCTCCGTCGAGCTGGCCGGACCATGGCGCGTGCATGGCTTGCTTAGGGTTTGCGGTGGCAGCATAGCACGCCGTGTCTCCGTCCACCAGGAAGGCAATGGCGCGAATACCAGAGACCTCTCGGCCTCTCCCAGCCTCAAACGCTCACCCTTAGCCCTCCCCGTGGCTAGGGCGGCGGCGCCTCAATCGTCAACACGGCTCCGGCGACATTGGCGGCTCCTCCCCGACATCTGCCGTGCCCCCACACGCGGCTCAGCCCCTGGATGGTGCTATTTTGCCCGGTGGCCATGGGGTACTCGAGCTCCATCCACTCCTATCTCTCTCTCTCTCTAATTTCTGCTCTGTTCTTTGACTGTAGGTATGCAGGAGGATGTTGTAGATAGACTGGGCGGCAAGGATGGATGGCGCCTGAGGAGGGGGTGCTCGACCATGGCTGCTGCTCGGGATGCATCAGCCATGGATCTTACTCTCTGGCCGTAGGTGAGCTCGTCCCCTCCTCCTCTCTGCTCGATTGATTTGCTAGTACTAGGATAGGCCATTTCTTCTTTGGTGTTATAATTTGGCACTGAACCTCGTGTGGGTTGGATTGATTTTGCACAAAGATCCTAACAGCATATCAGAATAGAATCATCTTTTTAGGTTCGCTGGAATGCATCACTACAGCAAACCGAACACATCATGCATCACAACAAAGAGCCTAATAGAAGTTTTGCTCTACTCCTTGCTAGTTCTATAATTAGATGCATTTTGTAGATAAATTGTTGGCCATCTATGATGGATTTACAGTGCTAATTTGGTTGTATAGCCTTTCCGAGAACCGGCAAAGATACTTCAAACATTATTTCTATTACAATGGTTTCATTAATCTGGTCTCAAAATTCAGTTTAGTTGGTTCAGTGTTGTAGTTTAACTGATCTCATTTGCCCCATGCACTGTCTTATAATGATTTACAATTCACCGATATGCTCACAAATGGACAACATCAATGATATGCTCTCAAATTTGTTTTCCAAAATATTGACAGGAGCATTGCTCTTTCTGTTAGTAGAAAAGAGGAAGTTTAAATACAATTTTAGTACAGGGGCCAACCCCTAGCACCTTGGTACACAACCCAGATCATCAATGAGTATTTTGCTCACATTTTGACATGCATAAATGACCTGCTCTTAAATTGATAACATAAAGTTACGATCTCAGATAAATTTGAGTTCTAGATTCCTCACAAAATACAAGTTCAGTTTCTAAAACTAAAACTTCACTTCAGGTTCTTGCTGCTCAGCTACTGCCTGCTGCCTCCTTCATCGGTTTAGAAGTTCAGTTTCTAAAACTGAAACTTCACTTCAGTATTTCTTGCTTGCATGTTTGCTTCTTCTTTAATGGTTTGCGATTCGGATCAACTAAACTGAAAGTGAGATGCTGAGATGTGGATCACACTAGTACTATTTCAGTATTTCTTGCTTGCATGTTTGCTTCTTCTTTGTACTGAAGTAGGCGAGTTGATTTTCTGCTCTTAGTTTCTGTAGCAATTGGAGGAGGAGTTGGTGCTGAGAACTGGACCAGATGTGCTTTGATTTGTGATCTACAGCGCCCTTGATCTCAGGTGCGTGATCTACAGTGCCCTAGCTTGTTTGTTCTGACTAAATTTAGTTAGAACAAGTTAAGCTTCAGACTGCATATAAGAAAAGAATGAAAACAGACTCCTAAATTCAGTAAGAACAAGTTGAGTACTTGGTGTATATTCAACGCCCTTTGCTTGTTTGTTCTGACTAAATTCTGTTGCCTCGCATGACCATGAGCGGAGGCTGGAGCAGATCCGGAGGGCGTTCCAGGGCCTCGAGGGGTCCCACATCTGTCCCTTCCAGGTCAAGCCTCGCTTTGCTATTTGTTTCTCCTGTAGTGTACATTACATTACTTGGTTTGCTGTTTGCAACGCTGCCTGCGTGCTATTGTCTAGTTTGCTGCTGCTTTTCGTGCTTCACCGAATTTCAGGATTGGGGTGTGTTTTCTAAATTTTCGTGCTTGTTATGGTGCAGTATGCTTCGACGGGAGCATCTGCGGAGAGGGTCAAGGAGAGGGTCTCAGAGCTGGCTCATCCACTTGGAGGTATGCACCTTGCTAAATCTTGGTGCAACTTATCATCAGATTTTCTTTGAAACTTGGCGTTGATTGGTCTGAAGATCAAACTATAGTACTATACACACGACATGCAGCAACCACTTATATCAAACAGTGGAACAGTGCTGATGTCCTGAATGGAATGACACGATATTTAGCATCGTTGATAAATCGTTTGTGTACTATCGTGTGTATAGCAGGGTTTAGATACTTGGAATTAATGTCTGTGTACATATATAACCGATTGGATTCTGTATGTATGCTTAGATGATTGTTTGGCTCTATATAATTGTTGACATGAATATCTTAACTTTCCAAACAAGTATAGGACTGTGCCTATGCATATAGATTATCCAAACAAAACTTAAAGTAAAAATTGAAGTATGAAATAAGCAATAAGTGTCTGATTTTTATCTACATGTTAAGCGGAAAGTTGCAGCCAAGGCTTATATATTACAAAATATTGTCTCACATTTGAGCTTCTACCGTTGTTAGGGACATTGTAGTGTGATCTTCATGATTTTTTGCTTGAAGATGTACTGATTCATTAGTCAAGCAGAGACAGAAGTCATATTTTGTGTCTATTAAGTCACGTAAAAATCACATAACTTTATCAGTGCCTAACATTATATTTAAGCTATACTTTGTTGTAAGTTCTTGTTTATATTAGTGTCATTCATTTCTGTTCTAATTAATGTGGAACCGAGAATGAACATTTTTCTCTCTTTTTAGACTGCTAGATTGTACAAGTTGAACAATCTGCTCTAGTTTAAACAAGTTGGGATCCATCAATACAATAGGACTTAGTTTACGTTTCATCTTGCTTGTAATCAATATCCTCACTTCTAATTTACCTCAAGTTTACCGTTTACCGAAAGTTTCAAATTAGAAGAAGTTTCAAATTCTTATGTTGGTTTATGTTCTCTTTGTAGGTTATGAGATGTGCTGCTGGAGACATGCCGTTAGCAAACTAGAAGTGATGCAACCAAATCTAATCGGAAGCATGGCCTTCTTGTAGGTTTGCACATAAGTGGAACTTGTAGTGTATAAGTAGTCGCTGGAGCTGTGATGGTGATCTTTCTTTTGACTGACCGTCGTTTGTTATAGATGACAATCTTTTAGTTGCTGCTTCAAATGATGTAACTGCAAGAAATGATGTATGATTGTACAGTGAAACAAATGTTGCTTTGATAGCAAAATTGAAAAAAACTGAATTGTTTCTCTGTTGTCCAGTCCTTTGAATTAGTGGGCTGAAAATATTGATGGGCTAGAAGAGGCCTTAGCCCAAACAATATTGGACAAAAAAATGAAAGGAAAAACATCTTAAAAAATTTAAAAAATTAAATGGACCGCATAAAAGGCCGAGGCCCAGAAAAATGGAAGAAGCTCAGAAAACAAAAAAGGCCAAATTGTTGGGCCAGGCCCATGTACTTAGCGAAAATTAACAATATATATATATATATATATATTAAAAGGGCTAAATTAATGGGCTCGGCCCATCTAAAGCACCGAAATGGACCGGGCCGATTCTAATTTTTGACCTTTTCAATTGGTCGCAATTTTGCCACGTCAGATTGCCACGTCGGATCCGACATGGCCTGGGGAGAGAGCTAGCGACCAAAATAGAAGGTCATAGGATCAACGACCTTTTGTTAAAGGTCGCTATAGTCAGTTTACGACGTCCAGCTTTTGACCTTATGTTTTTGGTCACAAAAAGGTCATAAATGGAAATTTGTGACCATTCAGTGACCAATAGTGGTGGTCATAAGTTGACATATTTCTTGTAGTGGAGGAGGTAGCTCGCACAATCATAATGGCACCAAGAATGGTAATGGGAATGGAGGAAGCAACGGCCAGAACCATACAAACCCATCAACCCTAGCCAAGAGAGACCTGAGCCAAGTCACTTGCTTTAAGTGCTAGAAGACCGGACATTATGCAAATGAATGTCCTGAATCCCAGAATGGAAATGGCAATGGAAGCTCTGGGAAGAAGCCAAGCCCTTTCAACAGGGGAGAGATGAACCAAGTAAATGTGGAGGAGGTTGAAGCCCAGCCCAATGCAGTAATAGGTAAGTTTTTGGTTAAGTCATTTACCGCACTCGTTCTTTTTGATACTGGTGCATCGCATTCATACATATCAAGGGGATTTGTGGATAAGTATAAACAGCCAACCCAAGCCCTTAGGTCACCCATGTTAGTAACCTCGCCTGGAGCAGAATATATGGCTAGTCTATGGTGTGATCGGTTACCATTAAGGATTGGTAACTACGTATTCCCTTCAAACCTAATAGTATTGGAATCTCAAGGATTGGATGTGATATTAGGCATGGACTGGTTATCGAAGTATGAAGGAAACATTGAATGTGCCAGTAAGTCAATTTTGCTTACCACCCCAGAAGGGAGAATGATCAAGTACGTATCCCGGCATGTGTCGAAGAGGGCTCAAGTAAATTGCTTAACAGGAGTTGTGCAAGAGGAAGTACCAGTAGTAAAGGATTTCCCTGATGTATTTCCAGAGGAGTTGCCAGGCATGCCACTGGATAGAGATATTGAGTTTTTGATTGAGCTTTTGCTAGGCATAGGGCCAATATCTAAGAGACCATATAGGATGCCCGCAAAGGATTTGGTGGGGATTAAGAAGCAGATTAAGGAGCTATTGGATAACGGATATATCCGCCCAAGTTCTTCACCTTGGGGATCGCCAGTACTTCTAGTGTAGAAGAAGGATGGATAGTTAAGGATGGTTGTTGATTATCGAGGATTGAATGAAGTAACCATCAAGAACATGTACCCACTACCGATGATCAATGATCTGTTTGATCGATTGCAAGGAGCTAAGGTATTTTCCAAGATCGATCTGCGATCAGGATACCATCAGTTGAAGATTCGAGAACATGATATACCTAAGACGGCTTTTACCACCAGGTATGGGCTGTACAAGTATACCGTTATGTCATTTGGCCTGACTAACGCACCTGCTTATTTTATGAACATGATGAACAAAGTGTTTATGGAGTTTTTGGATAAGTTCGTCATAGTGTTCATTGATGATATCCTAGTTTACTCGAAGGATGAAGAAGAGCATAAGGAGCATTTGCGTTTGGTACTTGGTAAGCTCAGAGAACATAAGTTATATGCCAAGTTTAGCAAATGTGAGTTTTGGTTGAAGGAAGTTGGATTTCTCAGACACGTTATATCCAGAGAAGGTATAGCAGTAGATCCCACCAAGGTTGACACTATGACAAATTGGGAAGCGCCAACAACAGTTGGAGAGATCCGGAGTTTTCTTGGACTCGCAGGATACTACCGGAGATTCATTGAAAATTTCCCGAAGATTGCGAAACCTATAACGGAGTTGTTGAAGAAGGATACCAAGTTCACATGGACTGAGGAATGTGAGGCTAGTTTCTAGGAGTTGAAGAAACGTTTGGTTACATCACCGGTGTTGATTTTGCCAGATCAGACCAAGGATTATGAGGTGTATTGTGACGCTTCACGCCGAGGACTTGGATCAGTGCTAATGCAGGAAGGAAGAGTTGTTTCATATGCCTCACGACAGCTTAAGCCTCATGAGTTGAGTTATGCTACGCATGATTTGGAGTTAGCAGCCGTAGTGCATGCATTGAAAACTTGGAGACACTTTCTCATTGGAAACCATTGTGAGGTGTACACGGATCACAAGAGTTTGAAGTATATTTTCACACAGAAGGAGTTGAATCTCAGGCAAAGGAGATGGTTGGAGCTCATCAAGGATTATGATATGAGATTGCATTATCACTCTGGAAAGGCTAACGTAGTAGCTGACGTGTTGAGCCATAAAAGTCATGTCAACACCTTAATGACAGGAGATTTACCAAGGGAGTTAGCCGAAAATCTTCGTGAGCTATGTTTGGAGATAGTTCTGAGAGGCTATGTAGCAGCATTGGAGATTCAGTCTACTTTGATGGATAAGATCAGAGAAGCCCAGAAGACTGACAAGGATATTGTTTCTATTAAGGAGAAGATGAGCAAGGGAAAAGCTAAAGGATTTCGTGAGGATGAGCACGATACCTTATGGTTTGAAGACCGTGTTTATGTGCCTAATGATTCGGAGATCAGAAAGTTGATTCTGCAAGAAGCCCATGATTCACCATATTCGATTCACCCAGGAAATACCAAGATGTATTTGTATTTGAAGGATACTTTCTGGTGGACCGGAATGAAGAAGGATATTGCGGAGTATGTAGTAGTTTGTGATGTATGTCAGAGAGTAAAGGCAGAGCATCAGAAGCCAGCGGGATTGCTACAGCCATTGCCGATACCCGAATGGAAGTGGGATAAGCTAGGCATGGATTTTATTACAGGATTGCATAGAACGCGTTCGGGCTATGACTCAATTTGGGTTGTAGTCGGTCGTTTGACAAAGGTAGCTCATTTCATCCCAGTGAAGACTACCTATACTAGTGCCAAATTGGCAAAGATATACATGACCAGAACCGTATGTCTGCATGGAGTTCCAAAGAGCATTGCATCAGATAGAGGAACCCAGTTTACCTCAAAGTTCTGGAATCAGTTGCACGAAACTTTGGGTACTAGGCTAGAATTCAGTACAGCTTTCCATCCGCAGACAGATGGACAGACCGAGAGAGTCAATCAGATTTTGGAGGATATCCTAAGAGCTTGTGCGCTAGATTATGGATCTAGTTGGGACAAGAATTTGCCATACACAGAGTTTTCCTACAACAACAGTTGTCAATCCAGTTTGAAGATGGCCCCTTTCGAAGCCTTGTACGGAAGGAGGTGCAGGACCCCATTGTCGTGGGATGAAGTTGGAGACCGTCAGTTGTTTGGACCAGATCTGATTAAGGAGTCTGAACGGAAAGTAAAATTTATTCGCGATAGGCTGAAGGTAGCCCAGTCCAGGCAGAAGAGCTACGCAGATTCTAAACGCAAGGAGACAGTTTACGAAGTCAGGGACCGAGTTTATCTTCGAGTATCCGCACTTCGAGGAGTTAAGCGCTTTGGAGTTAAGGGAAAGTTAGCGCCACATTTTGTAGGCCCATACAAAGTTTTGGAGCGTATGGGAGAAGTATCTTATAAGTTGGAATTGCCCGAAGGATTGTCAGGAGTTCACGACGTGTTCCACGTTTCCCAGTTAAAGAAGTGCCACGCGGAGATGGCTGATATACCGCTAAGAGATACAGTGCCGCTGGAAGCGATTCAGTTGGACAGTGATTTGACCTATGAAGAGAAACCAGTCAAGATTCTTGAGTATGCCAGCCGAGTCACCTGCAGTAAGGTTATCAAGTTTTTGAAAAGTTCAGTGGAGCCACCACACGGAGGATGATGCCACCTAGGAACGAGAGGAAGATTTGTTGAAGAACCACCCTCACCTATTTTCTAGCCAACCCGAATCTCGAGGGCGAGATTCATCTTAAGGGGGGTAGGTTTGTAACATCCCAAATTTTCAATTTGGAATGTTATACAATAGATCATCATTGCATATCATATTTATTTGCATTTTGGTTGATCCTAGAAATTTCACGCAACTCAAGGACCCTCGGAGAGAGTTGGGGATTTCGTTATTTTCATATTTGAGTTTTCTCAAATTCTGAAAATAGGATCATTTGATTTTGTTTATTTTATCTTCAATTATTTCTATTACCAAAAATATGAGAGAGGGAGTAAAATGACTTTCCCAAAATAAAGAAATATTGAGGATTTAATAAAAAAATCAAATAAGATTTTATTTTGGTTTTATTGGCTATTTTATTTGAATTTAGGAAAATTTGCACGTTTTCAAAAATACCATTTAGGGCCAAGAAAATGTTCATCCTTTTCTAAATATTTTATTTAGACGGTGAAAATTTGTTTTGGCATTTTTAGATTTTTATTTATTTTTCTAGTTACGGCGATATTGTTTAAAAAAAAACCCCCGCGCGCCCGACTGGGCCGAGGGCCCAGCCGCCGCCGCCTCCCGCGAGCCGGATCGGGACCGGAGTCCCGATCGCCGCCGCCGCCGAGTCCGGGGAGGACACGCCTCCCGAGGCCGCCCCCTTCCCCAAGTTGGCCACCCCCTCCCCCTTTATAACCCCTGGAGCCCCGTGCCAACACCGCCGCACGCCGCAGCCGCCGCCCGCGCCGCCTGCCGCCGCCGCCGCTGCTAGGAGCCGCCGCCCCGCACGACCCGCCGCCGCCCGGAGCCCCGCCGGAGCCCAAGCACAGGTAGCCGCCGCTGGTTTTTTGAGAAAAACCGCTTCGTTTTTTTAGAAAACCCTAGTTTTCGTTTTTTTAAAATAGATCGGTTTTTCTCCGGTTTATTAGTTTAGCGAGCATTCGCTCGTTCGTTCATTTTAATGAACGCATTCATCCTTTAGTTCCAGTTAACGAACGTTCATTCATTAACCTGCTCGTCGTTTTTCTTTTTCTCGGATTAAATCCACGATTTTTCTGATCGCGATTCCTGATCCGATGTTCGTTTTAGTTTATCTTTTCGCTCGTTTATCGGAATCAGGCGATTCAAGTTCCTAGAGTTTCGTCTCAAAACTCTCTTTCTGTTTAACAAACTCAAACAAGTTTTTGCCATAGTAAAATTTGCCCTAGGTTCAGATTAGTAAAGGAACTTGTTTCTTTTGCCGTTTGTCTTTCGTTGCTTCGTTTGATTTGATTCTTTTTGCCAACCGGAGTTCTTAAGTTGAACTTTTTGGTTAGATCTCTTATTCGAGTTTTACCTGTGCATTAGTTGAGTACTTATTGTATGCTTGTTTGTTTGCAATAGAGTATCCGGAGTGCGCCGCTTGCTACTTCGAATCGCTAGGTTTCACGGATCATCAGCAAGGCAAGTAACACTTTGATCATACTTCCTATTACCTAGTTTTTATTGCATTAGATCAATCATCACACATTGCATGTTTAGGATCTAATTAAATTGTGGGTTTGGGAAGTAGATGAGGTAGTACCTATCACCCGTTATTATCAAACCTTTATGAGTTACTTCTACGTTTGCTCGTTATGCCATGCTATGCTAGTAGACGTGGATTGGGTGAGTGAAATCCATAACAGATGTGAGTTTGTTAAATTAATGGTTTATGTAAGGTGGCAACTTAAACACACATCTGGGTGGATTGAGCCACCTGGGTATTCCAGTGATTGCCTGTTTTTTTTGGACCGCCACCCAGGCTCAAATGGATCATGAGATTATTCATACTAGAAACTTCTGTATGCAGCCACAAGCTACTATGGGCTCTAGCATAGTTGACTAAGTCGTGCGAACTCTTAAAGTGGTAGACTAGCAGATGTAGGGGATGTAGGTTGGTACAGTCTACCCGTTCGTAAGGTGCTAGCGCTTCTGAAAGACTATGTCTCGGTCATCCGTTTCTCAAACACCATGTAGTGCGAGAATCCTAACAGAGGAGATCGAGTCTTGTGGGGAAAAGTGCGCAAACCTCTGCAGGGTGTATAAACTAATCATGGTTAGCCATGTCCCCGGTTATGGACATCTTGAGTATCTAGTTCTTGGATTATCATGTGAATCTCATCATGTTACTCTATTTAATTTTGTTGGGTTTTAATGATGATGCTTAATTGGGATTGAGAATGCTGTCAACCATTCTCAATGTTTAACAACTACCATGATAGTTAAATAAAATTTATTCCTTTGCAGTAGGGAAAAATTGGCTTTACGCAAAACTGTAACCATAGAGCTTTCCACCAGCCAAATATGCATGTAGTATAGTCTTAATTCTTCATTGCTCTCTATGTGTTACTTTGCCAGCATATTCCATGTGCTGACCCTTTTTCGGGCTGCAACGTTCATGTTGCAGACTTTTTAGATGATGATTAAGGCGCCTTTTAGGTCGTGGTTCTATACTCAGTGATGTCGTTGGTGTTGATGGACTCACTTATCTTCCAAGCCTTCCGCTGTTATCGTTATTAGATGGCCTTAAGCCATATTTATTGTAATAGGTTCTCTTTTGAGACACTCGATGTAATAAGTGTGTGATTGCTACTCTGTTATAAATCCTTCAAGTACTGTGGGGTGTCAGTATTACTGATCCAGGGATGACACCTGAGCACAAAGATTGGACCGTTTGAGGTCTGGTCGCTACACCTACCTGGCACCACATCCGCCATGACCGCAAGTGCGAACGCTCTACGGGAGAGCTTGTCTACGGGGATCAAGCTCGAGGTCGCCGCCTTCGCTCAAGTCGCCTCTCGCGATGCAATAGCAGCGTAGCCGGACGCGGACACGACCGCACAAGCGGTGGCCACGCTGGCTGCCGACGACGGGAGCACCGTCAGCCACGCGTCCTACTTGCCGCCATCCAACGTCCGGCACCGCCGAGGTCGGGAACTCCTCTGAGGATGAGTAGGGCATGGGAGGTGGCAGGGCATGGTGTGCCAACTGGTCGATCCGTATCCCGTGTTCTACTCTTCCTCGCCGGAGACCGCACCTTCACTTCACGGGTCTTAAACCCCGCCCCCGTACATAGAGATCGCAGATGGAGGACGTCGGTCGCCACCGTAGAATAGGTTTAGGGTCGGGTTTATTTTATTTTTCTGTCCTATAAAAGTTTGAAATGTAATGAAAATCTGCCGTGTTTGCATTAATCTCGGCCGGTGTATATGAACTTTCACAATAATATACATATTGTAGGAGTACTAGCAAGATGCCCGTGCGTTGCACAGAAGATCAAGATATTGTGGGAGAAAAGGATGAACAAGGGAAAGCCTTATCTACAAATGTGGAGAGGAGTGCGGGTAAATTGTCATAGTTTCCTTCCTATCCGTTAGATATAGATCGGACGACCTATATTGCAGGATGACAGGCAGACCATCATCACCAACTCTGCTTTTTATTGAACCGAGACAAATCTAACATGCGAAGTAAAATAGACACATATGGTCTATACATACACAAATTATCTTAGGCACTCCAATAGTACGTCCACTACACATTCACGCATTTCACATCTTTCTACATCTACGGGAACCTACGAAAGGGTTAACGTAAATTGCCTCTCTCTCTCCTCCCCTAATTTTCATGGTGGTGGGCCCCTCCCTCCCCCCAATCTACAATCAACAGCTCACACGTTTCACATTACGTTAATTACGTAACTGGGATTACGTAGGTGTAGCATTACTCATCCTAAAAAACCCAACTAAGCCAACCTCCCAGCATATCGCACGGGAAAAGACCCGGCCGTGCCATTTTAGTCGGGATTACCGGATTACTAGTAGTAGTATCGATGGATCGCGCGAAGCAACAATTTTTTTTTGAGGGGGCGAAGCACCTAGTTTAAAAGGAAAAAGGCGGTACACTCACAGCACTCTTGTCGCGGTCGCATTGCACCCCACACATGTTCGGTCCTGCACACGGCTCACGCAAACGGAACGCGCTTCGGCTTGCCTCTTCACTGACACGTGGGACTGCACTTGGAGAAACCGACCATGCGCCAAACTCCCCCCGCCCACCGGGCGAAAATCCCCCCCCCCCCCCACACCCAAAAATTCCCCCCAAATCCGATTCAACCGCCCTTCGTCCAACTAGCCAATAATATTCCCCAAACCCCCTCCCCCCTGTCCCCCTCCACTCCATTCGCTCCACCAAAGCCGCCCTCCCCGCCACGCCGATACGTCGGCGCCACGGTTCGGCGATCCTCTCGCTCCCACAGTACGCTCTCGTAGACTGCCGTCCTCTAGCCGCGCCGCCACCTCTGGCTACGTTCTTGTGGAAGCGCACGGCGGTTAGCGCCACCACCGCTGGCGACGTTCGTGTGGAGACGCACGGCGGTCAGCTTCTCCCAAGGTACGCGCATTCTAGACTGAGGCCCCGTTCATGTCGGTGTAGCGCTGAATGTTAGCTGATAGACACTGTTAATCTCACTGTTTGCTGAAGTAGTTTACTATCAATATGCTCTGCTTCAGAAGCTTCCTTGCCCTGTTCTGCACTCAATCTGCTTAGCTGAGATGGCATGCCAAGGCCGATTAGTTGCTAAAATATCCTGCCTTATATTTATTGTGACGTAGATTGCCATGGTCTAGTAGCCAATCTATTAGGTGAAATAGCTCTACCCCGTTTTATACTCAATCTTTGTTGCTGCGATGGCCTTCGATAGTTCGATGGCTGTTTGCTTGGCCTCATTGACTGCTGAAACAGCCTGCCATAATTTGGCACTCAAATCTGTTTGCTGAATTAGCTTTACATATATTTTGTTACTTAGATCTGCTTGTCCAAATATCTTGCCATAGCTTTAGACATTGACCTAGGTATTTTTTCTAGACTTCATAAAAAAGAATATATGTTTTTCTTGTAATATCTAGTAGAAGAACTAATTTGTATGTCTAACAGATGGACAGGACTTGGATAACTTTTGCTCGAAGATTCTCTGCTGCATATGTCGAGGGGGTTGAAAACTTCATGAACTTTACCAGAGCTAAGTACGGTGGTCCGAAATCAGATGTTCTCTACCCGTGTAGCAGTTTTATGAATTCAGTTACAAGATCCCAGTCAACTATGCAAAATCATCTACACTTTTCTGGGATGTCGGTCACATATACTAGGTGGGTTCATCATGGTGAAGCTGTGAACGTCAATGTTATTGACTACGTGGAAGCAGCAGATCACCATCTTGATCTGCCTGATGCTCAGGTGGAAGAGGAGGAGCATGTGGTGGTGGCGGAGCTAGTGAGTTTGACCAACATTGAAACAACGCTACGAAATGCTCGTGCATTTCGTGAACTTTCACCTGCAGAAGAAAAATGGTGGGCCCGCATGTTGGAACAATGCAACGTTGCTGTCACCCCAGGAAATAAGCTGTCAGTATTCTCAGCTATGGTCACCTTTCTTCATGTGAAGACATCTGAGCGGATGACCAACAAATCATTCGATGCGATGTTGGCTGCTTTCTGCAAATCTTTCCCAGATGCGTCTGAGCTGCCACACACCTATAGTAAAATGAAGAATTTCCTTCGTGCAGTTGGAATTGGATATGATATGATCCATGTTTGTAGGAATAATTGTGTTCTATTTCGGAAGGATTATGCCAACTTAAGTGAATGCCTGAAATGCAAATCATCAAGATGGAAAGATGGCGATGCTGTGAAGAGGATTCCTCATAATGTTCTAAGACATTTTCCAATTACACCAAGATTGCAGAGGTTGTTTCATGATGTTGAAACAAGAGAGGATGTACTGCGGCATTCTAGGAAGCAGGAGTACAGAGATCAGAATGTAATGAGCCATCCATCTCATGGTAGTGAGTGGAAAAGATTCAATGATAAACACAAAGAGTTTGCTGCTGACCCGAGAAACATTAGACTTGGCTTAGCTTCAGATGGATTTAACCCATTTGGCCATCAGAGCGCCACATATAGCATGTGGCCAGTGCTTGTTATCCCTTACAACATGCCTCCAAATGTCTGCACCAAAGAATCAAACTACATGATGGCCTTGCTCATCCCAGGTCCAAAAAGTCCAGGAAAGGATTTTGATTTGTTCATGGAGCCTCTTGTGGAGGAACTTCAACAGCTATGGAAGGGTGTTCTCACTCGAGACCTATATAGCAGCCCACCAGCTGATTTCTTTCTGCGTGCTGTTATAATTTGGTGCATCCATGATTATCTGGCTTTGGGCACTATGTCAGGGCGAACGACACATGGTTACAATGCATGTGTTTGCCGTGATAGGAATCCACTGTCATATGCAATACTTAGCAAGATCTGTTACATTGGACACCGCTGTTTCCTTGCCAAGGACAAGCCGCATCCTAGAAAATACCGAAGACATGTGTTCAATGCAAAGCATGAAAACCGTGATGCGCCCAAGAGGCTCACCGCCGATGAGTTGCAAGTGGAATTAGAGAAGGTCAGGCATATTACACCAGGAAACCATCCTGGTAATGGTAGCGGGAAAAGGAAGCATGGCAGGGTAGAAGAGAGATTATTGTTTACCCGCAGGTCCACTTTGTGGGACTTGGAGTATTGGAAAGATTTGGATCTGCGGAATAATCTTGATGTGATGCACATCGAGAAAAATATATGTGACAGCATTATCGGCACACTTCTTAATATTGAAGGCAAGACGAAAGATACCTTAAAATCTAGGATTGGTTTGACACACCTGGGTATCAGAAAGGATTTGCAGGTGCAAGATGAAGGTAAACCACGGGATATGGCACCAGCTGTGTAAGTCTTGGACAAGGTAAAAAGAAAAGAATTCTGCGAGGTCCTGTCACGTGTGAGATTCCCACATGGATTTGCTTCCAACCCCAAAAGGAGAGTCAGTGCAGATGGAAACAAGGTACAAGGGTTGAAAACTCATGACTGCCACGTCCTACTTCAAAGGGTTTTACCTGTTATCCTTAGAGGATTGGGTCGCCCTAACTTATACAGAGCAGTTGCAGAGTTGGGACAATTCTTCAGGGAACTCTGCAGTAGGAATATCAGGATAGATGCTTTGGAGTGTCTTAGAGACAAGATATCAACTATCCTATGCGACCTTGAGAAGATATATCCTCCAGCCTTCTTTGATGTGATGGTGCATTTGGCTGTTCATCTACCTGATGAGGCACCACTTAGTGGTCCAGTACAGTATGGCTGGATGTACCCTATTGAAAGGCGGCTAGGCACTTTCAAGGGCTATGTTAGGAACAGAGCTAGACCCGAGGGTTCCATTGCAGAGGCCTACATTGCTACAGAAGCGTTTGACATTCTGCTCAAAATACATTGAAACAGCTGATCAGCTTAGCAAAGAGGTGGGTGAAGACAATCCCGGGCTCAATGTTTTCGATTATTCTGTTCGAGTTACAGGGAAGAGTCGAGAAGAGGACAAACCTAAAGATTTGGACAAAATGGTTTGGTATGTGTTGAATATCTGTCCTGAGATACTACCTTATATCAAGTAAGTGCAGTACTGCAGCTTATACATCGTAATCTACTAAACTTGCAGCACATTCTTATATATTTAGATGTTTGACACGATCACTATGTTGTGCAGCATCTACAAAGAGGAGTTACTGCCGCAAAATCCAGGAAACATTGACAAACCGGTTATGGCAGGATTTGCGAAATGGTTCAAGAACCATGTAAGCTTTTGAAGTGCACTGTCAGTTTTTTAATATATTGAGTACATAAGATGACCAGCTTGTCTATTTTCTAACCATAGGTTAAGAAGATGCGGGAGGATGGGCAGGCAGTTGATGATGCCCTTTACTCACTAGCAATGGGTCCTGATACTCGGGTAAGACATTATGAATCTTGCGTTGTTGGAGATGTGCGCTACAACACCCTTGCACGAGACGAAGGCAGGAAGACACAAAACAATGCCATCATGAGCACGGATACGTATGACAAAGAGACAACTGAAATGTATGCTAACATAACAGACATTGTTCAGTTGCAGTATATATCCAGTTTCGAGGATCATCAGTGTGTGGTTCTATTGTGCTGTCGTTGGTATAACCTGTTTTCCAGGATCGCAAAACCCAGAGCTAATGATTATTTCAAATCCATCAATGTCAAGGCGGCGTACCAGACCAACGAGCCTTTTATTTTGGCAAATCAAGCAACACAGATATTTTTCTTGGAGGACACATTTGCATGTAGCGGTGACTGGAGAGTATTGCAAAGGTTTGAGCAGAGGAATTTGTTTAATGAAGTTGCACAACAAGATGATGCTTACACTGCTCCTGATGCACAAGATAACACATATGTTCCTAATATCTTTGAGAGCCAGCACATCAATGACGCCGGCGAAAAGATTGCCTGTCATGCTGTGGACATACAAGAGTTGATCAAGAAGAAGCCAACGTTCGAGGACGTTGAGGACGAAGAAGAAGATGGCACCGTGGGGAATTATGATTCAGACTGATACAGATGGCGAAGATGTTGACGCTGTTGCTGCGGATGATGATTACATTGCTTTTGTCGTATTTACCTGTCAGAAGATGTTTTTTTATCTACTATGTGAAATTGTGTTTGCTATGACAACTGAAACCTGATGAACATGTTGTTTAGTATTTTGTTGTGAGAACATCACTTGTTATGTATGTTGATTTGTGTTTGGTGATTGTATGACAACTAAAACATGATGACATTGTTGTTTAGTTGTACTCATATTTGGCTGTGAAACTTGAATTTGATGACATAGCTTGCTGTTGGACTGCAATTTTCTCAACGTCTTCGAATGAGAACAAAGCTGACCCGACAGGGCCTCTGCTATTTATTTATTTATATGAGCAAAAGGGGATACCCCCTGATTTCCGTTAATAGAAATCATTAGATGTTCACAATACTACGCCCAGCCTGCTACACAGGATCCAATCATTACTAGTTTCAGCAAAGTTCTCATGCCGTAGCCACTAAATACATCACGAGTGCTAAATACACTGCAAATAAAGAGACAATCATCCTACATAGCACATCGATTTTGCCCATTATCTTCACAAGCTCTTTCATCTCCTCATTGCTGTCAAGGCCGTTTAGCAGTTGTTGCTTGTCCATGATCAGAGGAACTGCATCTTTAACCTTCTGCTCTACATCTTCCTCTTCTGTCGTTCCTTCAGTTACTTGTCCAACACCCCAACCTGCTGATATTGGGATTCCTCGGCTAACCAAATAATTAGCGTAGTTGCATTCCCCCACATCAGCAACTTCCCAGAAATACAAATCACACAAATCTTCCCTTTTCTGCACGAATCAAATTGGAAGATCATCAACCAAACTATTAAAAAAATCAGCAACTGAAAGCAGCAGAACAACATTTAAACATATTTATTACCCCATGATTCAGGCATTTGTAGAAGACTCGGCCAGGGTTGCAGATTGTGGTTGAGACGCGATGGATGACTCTGCGTGATTTGCAGCAGTGGCACCACACCAATGGCAGCGGGTTGCTATGAGCAATCTGCTTCAGTGTGCGTGCCGGTGGGGGTGTGATGAGACCCACAAGCGATGGTACGGGTGGCGACTTGGCGCATATCTGGTTGTTGCCTGCTGAAGAGCAGGTGGACGAGCAGCCAGCGGACATGGTTGCTGCGGCCAGAGCTTCTGATGCTAGGCAGAGTAAGTAGAGAAGAGGAGAAGCGAACGTTGGATATGTCAGTTTCATTACTTGCAGAGTAGCATAGCACCATATATAGTCATAGTCTAGGTTTGGATTCGAACAAGCTACAGGAGCACGTCTTTCTTTTTTCAAAAAACTCGGCAACTTCTCTTTACGGTACACTAGCTTGTTCTATACGCCTTCCCAAGTCTTTGATTTTCTTTCCCTTTTTTTGCGAGGAAGGAAGGAGGACAAAATTGAGAGTTCTTGGGGCTCGAACCCAAGACCTCTCGGTTGAAAACCAAGGGTGCTAGTCACTTATGTGGCGAACGTTCCCTGTGAGGAGGACGGCAGACGAACGCATTTTCCTCGCAGTTTTCTTCCTATATATAAAAAAGTATGCTACTTGGTGTCCGCTTAGTCAACAAACGATTGTGCCAACCTTGACCGTTGGATTGACATTCAACGTCTGTCGCGTTTCTTCAGTCTCTTCTTCCTCGAGCCGCCAAAGCCAAACCAGCGCCAGCGGGACCGCCTGCTCCCGCCTCCCACGGCTGGCTGTGATCTTCCCCGGCTCCTATTCGTTCCCGTCTGAGGCCTCACCATCGTCCTTCGCCTTGGTTCGCTCGCCGTGGCACCGCCCTCCGGTGTTTTCAACATGGTCAACAACCGAGTGGAATAAGGAGATGACTGTACATGGTGAGGATGACAGTAGGGACCCAGCAGCGCGCGCAGTAATTTTGTTTTTTCGGGATGGAGAAGGGTATCAAATGGGTTGTGCAGGACCCGTGGCCCGTCTAGCCCAGGCTTTTATTTCATATGTTTAGCACTTGACCAGCCCAGTTTGTTTTTTTTCTTTTCTGAAAATGGCTAGCTAGCAATTTTGTTTTTGCAGAATAACCAACGTAGGCCTACTTGCTTTTCTACGCCCTGCTGGGCCAGAAATCTTTCAAGACGAGGAGGGATGCATTTTCCCCAGAAAATGGGCTATAAGTAATAAGAAATGGGTTATAAGTAATAATAAATGGGCTGTAAAATGAAAAAAATACAGCAAACAGGCAATTAGTTCCAAAATACTGTTTTCTTTCAGATTTTGATATTTTAAATTTCATTGTTTTTGTGCGGGTAAAATTTGATTGAATTTAAATTAAGGTATATTTAGATTTAAAATTAATTCAAATCTGGCTAGAAATTTCGGGCTGTATGCTGTTTGGGACAGATTTGGAGGCTGACTTGTGGGTCTACTAGGTTGATGTGTACTTTGGCTTTGTCAACTTAGTCCACAAACGATTCTAGCAGCAGTGACCATTGGATGTCAATCCAACGGCCATGCTGCTTCTTCAATATCTGATCTTCTTGCTCCAGCCGCCCAAACCAGCTTCGGTGGGACTGCCTGCTCCCGCCTCCCGTGGTCGGCTGTGCTGCCGCACAGGCCGCACCGCCCCACCCTACTTCATTGCTGGCTAGGCCATTCCTCTACTCACCCACACCACCTATTATTTTCCGGCGATGGCAGCCGGACAAGTAAACCATCGTACTCCCCACCGCGTGGGCAACCATTGCCGAGTCTTCCCCGGCTCCGTGTCGTTCCCTTCCTAGGCCTCGCCGTCGTCCACCGCCATGGTGCTCTCGGCGCGGCCTGGTCAACATGGTCAACGAACGACATCCATCGGACGTGGACTGTACGCGCAAAATAATGATTCCTCCACCTGACAGCTGGGACCCACTGAAAGGGCCTCTGTATTTCGCGAAAAAAGTTCCCACCGCTGACATGTCGGACCCACCAGCTATATCTTCGCACGCAAGGAAGTGCCTCCTTATTACGCACAAAAAAATGATTTCCCCCTGCTAGCTGGGACCCACCATAGTGGGAGGATGACTTGTGGGCCAACTAAGTTGACGGGGACGGAGGGCTTTGTCAACTTAGTCAATATGAACGATTCTAGCTCCAGTGACCGTACGATGTCCATCCAACGGCCGTAGTGCTTCTTCAACCTCTGGTCTTCTTGCTCCAGCCGCCCAAAGCAGCGCCGGTCGTGCCGCATGCTCCTGCCTCCCGTGGCCGGTTGTGCTGCCGCGGAGGCCTCACCGCCCCCTACTATTCCCACCTTTGGCCAGGCCCTGCGGCGACGGCAGCCTCACACCTCAGCCGAACCAGTGAACCCTCATACTCCTCTCCACGCTGGCTTCCACTACCGCGTTTTCCCCGGCTCCGCGTCGTCCCCTTCCTAGGCCTCGCCGTCATCCACCGCCATGGTGCTCTCAGCGCGGCCTAGTCAACATGGTCAAGGAACGACTTCCATCAGACATGGACTGTACGTGGAGAGGCTGATAGTTGGGTCCATGGCCGCATCAAGGAAGTGCCTCCTTATTACGCGGAAAAAAATGATTCCTCCACCTAATAGCTGGGACCCACCGGACGGGCCACTGTATTTCGTGGAAAAAACGTTTCCCCCTGACTGCTGGGACCCACCAGCTTCATCTTCGCACGCAAGGAAGTGCGTCCGGGCAAAAAAATGATTTGCCCCCTGACTGCTGGGACCCACCAGCTACACCTGCGCACGCAAGGAAGTGCGTCCGGGCAAAAAAAATAATTCGCCCACCTGACTGTTGGGACCCACCGGCTACATCTTTGCACGCAAGGAAATGCGTCCGGGCAAAAAAAAATGATTCACCCCCCTGACTGCTGGGACCCACCAGCTACATCTTCGCAGGCAAGGAAGTGCCTGACAGTCGGGACCCACCTGGTCGAAGCATACGTAGCGTTGTCATTCTGGTCACGAACGTGTACGTACATATTGGTCGATGTAAAGGCGCACACGTGTCGTAGTAGAGGCGAGCACGTGTCGTAGTAGAGGCGCGTACGTAGCATGTACACGTACGTACAGCGGCCAGGGTGCAAGAAAGAAAATACGGCCACGTATGTGTACATACGGGCGGGGTCTCGAACGCCTACTCGCGCATACGTACGGCCAGGGCTCGTGTACATGGCTGGGTCGGAACGGAGAAACAGCGTCGTCGTCGTGTTCATGGGGAGGCAACAGAATGCATCGTGTTCATGGGGAGGTAACGGAATGCTCGTGTTCATCAAGAGGCAACGGAACGCGTGGGAGCCAACCGGCTGGGTCGGAACGGAATGCGTGGTTGTGTTCATCGGGAGGGCTTGGACGGAACATGCGATGGAAATGAGGCCTGGCATACCGCACAACAGAGGAAACAGACCTCCTACATTCGGAATGGGGTCCTGTTGATCAGGAGGGGTCTGGCGTACCGCAAAACGAAGGAAACGGACCTCCTACGGTCAAAACGGGGGTCCTGTTGATCGGGAGGGGTGTGGCGTACTGCAAAACGGACGAAACGGACCTCCTACGGTCGAAACGGGGGCCCTGTTCATCCGCAGGGGTGTGGCGTACCGCAAAACGGGACTCCACGGGATACTGTTCATCTCCACCGTCGACCTCCTCTAGCCTGCACGGGCTCCTGTTCATCCAGCCTCCACCGCGCGCTTCTCCACCGGCTACTATTCAACCACCCCTCCACCATCTACCGTTCATCCAGCCCTCCACACCACGGGGTCCTGTTCAACAACCCCTCCACGGGCACCCCTCCATCGTCTACTGTTCATCCAGCCCTCCACACCACGGGGTCCTGTTCATCCACCCCTCCACGGGCACCCCTCCACCATCTACTGTTCATCTAGCCCTCCACCACACCACGGTGTCCTGTTCATCCAGAGGCAACGCCACCGCTCACTGTTCATCCAAACCACCCCCTCGAAACGCTCACTGTTCATCCCAGAGGCAGCATCGATCGGCTTTAGTTAGCAGCAGTAGCGAAGGAATCGCTCGATCGGGTTCAGTTAACAGCCATCGATCGATCGCTCGGGTTCAGTAATGCGTAGCCTGCAGTGCAATCGCTCGGGTTCAGTTAGAGCCCAACGCCTCGCTCGGGTTCAGTTAGAGCCAATGCCTCGCACACACGTGCGTACGTGTACGAGAGAAACGTGCATCACTCGGCCCCCGACCTCCCACCGTAACCGGGAACTCCCCGAAATTTTCCTCCCCCTCGCTTCTACCATGGTTTTTTCCATCATGGACGGCCCAAAGAATGTCATGCAACTGCGTCTCCGGCCCGCACAGGATGAAAAGCCCATTTTCTGTCATGATTTTTTGTCATAGAAGTAGGAGCCCACCACATCTATGATGATACCGGGTTTTGTCACAATTATCGTCATAGAAGTGTCATATGTATGACACAAAAAAAATTCGTTCGGCCCAAAATGTCACGGATGTGTCTTTTTTTTGTAGTGGCCATCGAGCTGTTCGAGACCCAATATGGGTCGTGGTGGTGATCGCCGAAAGGATCACAAGTTACTTTGATTAAAACCACGATGGTGGTGTGGTGGTGATCGCCGAAAGGATCACGAGTTACTCTGGTTAAGACCACAATGGTGGTGTGGTGGTGATCGCCGTAAGGATCACAAGTTACTCTGGTTAAGACCACGATGGTGGTTTGTTTTGTGATCCGAGAACGATCACGGTTGGTAAGTTGGTCCCGAGGGACGTTTATCCCAAGAGCATGAGCACAACATGTTGGAAGATTATTACATTATTAATTGGTTAAATATCATGATATTGTTTGCCATTATGATTATGCCTGTTGTGAGCTTGCAAGTACATTCAATGTACTGACCTGGCATGTCATGCCAGATTTCGGGAAAGTCGCGTTGGAAAGGAGCACTGCTCAAATCTAGATCGCGTCCACATCGGTGTCCCTGTGCTACGGAGTTACCGCTACGACGTTGTTCCGCTGCCGCTTAGTTGATATGATCGAGGCCCCATTATGTTCACTAAATAATGTACATATTGTTCAGCCGCACTGTGTGTGCTGCTCGGCCTCGACATCTGTTGTAATATAAACTCTGACCCGCTAGCATCAATAAAGCGGTTGTATTCTATACCAAGATGTTGTGTGTTGCCAGAAGACATGGTCTCTGGGCTGGCAATGCAGGGTAAACCGGTCGCTCTGAGCCGGGGTACCACAGAGGGGGACTGGCAGGCTCGACGAACGCATCCAGGTCGATTCCATCTACGATTCGAGTAGCGGCAGCAATGAAGGTCTCCATGAAAGATTGGAAGTCAAGTCTCCTGGTTTTGGCAACCTTGATCACTGCTAACTTTTCTTTCTTAGCCTCCTTACAATGGACTCGAACAAGTGACAGAGCTACGTCAGACCATATCGAGCAGACGACTTCTTCCATTCCTGCACTCGACTAGGGATCTCATTGAGTCGAGTCATCAAGGACTCGAGGTCATTTTGGAGCGTCTCCTTCGGCCAAAGCATCGTGTTGATCCGCGACACCGCAACCTTCAGGCGAGCGAGGTAGTCTGTGAAGCTGGCAAGACGGGATTCCAGTCGGAGCACGTTCATAGCAGCTTCATCATTGACAGGGTAACTGATGGGGTCCAAGCTCGTCTCGATTCACCTGGTTTCTTCCTCAAAGTTTTGAAAGAATTCTGCAACCACAAAGAGCTAATGAGCCGACCGATTTATGGTCACTTGACGATAGCAAAATAGTTGGACAAGGAAAAATACCTTTGAGCATTAGGAATAACTTCTTGGCGAGTGCCCCGAGATAGGCCTCCAGGTAATTTCTCTTACGAGAAATGCTTTCAATTTTCTCATTCAAAGCTACTTTGTCTTTCTTTAGACGGGTCACTTCTCTGTTGGCTTCAGTAAGAGCAGTCTTCAGCTTGGCGTTCTCTTCCTCTAGCACCCCGACTGAAGCCAGCTTCTTATCAGCAAGTGCTATTTTCTCCTGAGCCTCCTTCTGCGCTGCAGCAAGATCAAGGTCCTTCTGTGCCAGAGCTTGCCTCATTTTCTCTAAAAAATATACACTCGGGTCAGAGAGAAGAACGAGGAGATGACTTTTGAGACGGCCAAGTTAGACAGTCGAGAGGTTGTTACCTTCCGTACCAGCTGCTTCATCTTTGGCCGTTTGCAAGTTCTACTTGGCCAACTCCAAGTCAAGGTTGAGTGGTCTCTCCTTCTCCTTGAAATCGGCAAATTTGGAGATGAGCTCACAAGATTTCTGAAGTCAGCAAAAGATACATCAGTGGACAGAAGCGAAGGTTATTCGCTTCCGAGTGAAAAGAATTCTTAAGACTACTGTAGAATCAAACATTCAACAGTAGTCTCAGGGACTACACCCAGTGGGTGTACTTAGCATGCCCCACTGGTACAGGTTCCACTCGACATGGTCCGCGCAGACCGAGTGGAAAAGGAAAAAAAAGAAGACCGAAATTATTTTCAGAGGCAACAGTTATTCTCAGACCCCAACCGACTGCCCGCAGTCGACCGCGGTCTCGGGGACTACACCCAGCGGGTGCACTCTGCATGCCCCCACTGGTTCAGGTTCCACTCGACATGGTTTGTCCAGACCGAGTGGAAGAACTGAAGAACAAGATATTTTTATCAAGGCCCCCGCCGAATAACACATCCGACGACGGCCTCGGGGACTACACCTAGTGGGTGCACTCAACGTGCCCCCACTAGTCCAAAGCTACAATCAACATAACCTAGTTGACCCAACTGGAAGAACTACTCAGCATAAATTGAAACACCCAGTGGGTGTACAGATGCGAAGAACAAACCGACAAATGGATGCTCAATGAAAAGTTTTCGGGTAGCATATCCTAACAGAACAAGCATCGAGATAGGAGTTCAGTCGGAAACCAACTTACCCGGACATTGACTCGGAGGGCTACACTGGCATCATAGGTAGCTTGGATGTTCTCATGCACTGTCTTCACCCGCTCCATCATTAGGTCCGCTTGGCGTATGGCTTCTGCAGCAGCGCTTGCCTAGTCCTCTAGAACATGATGGGTGGTGAAGAACAGAGACGGCGGTTCAGTCATGGCAGCCTGAGAGTCTGAGGCGTGATGTTGGACAGATGAAGAGGGACTGGCACAGTCAACGATGAAGGGCGTTCACTCGACAATGGAATAGCAAAGGTACCAGAAGTCCGGTTCACGTCTCGAGGCTGTTGAATCACTGGCTCCGTCACCGGCACCAATTGGGATGTCTGGCCAGCGGATGCCTTCTTGCTCGAAGCCCTACCCCTCCTTCCCATGGCCCTCTATGGCACGTCTTCGTCATCATCTGGAAGTTCAATGACATTGGGTGGAGCTGCAAAGCAATTAGTTACAGAAGTTCAGCCGACCATCAAAACGGATGATAAAGTAAAATTAAGATGACAAAAGTTATACCCGCGTGGGAGGTGACCGCATCTTCCATCTCCTCGTCAGCGTCATCTTGGTATATGGAAGTCCTGGAAGCAGCACTACAAATTTCAGAATTCACTCGGTTAAAGCGAGAAAGTGAATCGACCAAAGTTCAGTTCATGCTAAAATTAAGAGGTCTAGCTCAATGATTACCCAGAAGCGATAGGGGCGTCCACTTTGATCTTGGTTAAGGCTTTCCGAGGTTTTGGCGGCATGAATTTGAGTTGCTTCGGAGCCTTTTCAGTCGGCACAGAAGAAGATGTCCTGGGGCGCTTGGAGGTTTGTTCAATCGGCGGAGTCGCTTTGCCACGGACGCTGGCTTGGTCCTGCCTCTGCTTGGAGCGCCTTTTCGTGCGAGGAGGGGAGTCGACCTCTTCACCACTGCTCAAGTCCTCGCTCTCCTCATCTCCCCTTTCATCAGAATGCCACTCGCCACTGTCGCCTCCACTCGCCTCTCCCTCATCCTCCTGCTCTCCGTTGGGCATCGAGTACATCTCAGTAAAGATCTGCAGGGAGTAGAGTCGAGTGGATATCAATCGGTTTTGAGAATAAACACATGTCGAAATAAGAGACACTCGGGAGAAATGAGTCAGACCTTGTTTGGTTCGGTGGAGTGGTCGAGTGGAGGAACCCTCCTAGACCCCCTGGGGTTGTCTTTATTGCCAGTAATGCCTTGCAGCCACAGTGCCACCATCTCCTCGCCGACTTCCTCCGGATGGATCTGAGTGATATCTTCAATACCCGAATACATCCACAGCGGATGGTCACGGGCTTGGAGTGACTGGATGCGTCGACTGAGAAATGCTTCTAACAGGCCCATGCCAGTCACACCGTCGCAGACAAGTGTGACTATGCGCTCAACCAACATATTAACCTCTGCTTTCTTAGCTGGAGTCACTCTCAAGGGAGAAGGCTTCTCGACTCGCCCTATGGAAAACGGGGGAAGGCCAGTCGACTGACCTGGGGTCGGTTGGTCCTTACAAGAGAACCAGGTCGACTGCCACCCTCTGACTGACTCGGCAAGAATCATGCCAGGGAAAGTGCTTTTGTTCCTCATTTGGATCCCTAAACCTCCACACATCTAGATCACGTGTGTCCTCTCATCACTCGGATTGGCCTTTTTTAAAGACTGAGAATGACAGGTGAAAATGTGTTTGAAAAGACCCCAGTGCGGTCGACAGCCCAGAAAGTTCTCGCACATAGACACGTATGCAGCAAGGTATGTGATGGTGTTGGGGGGAAAGTGGTGGAGTTGGGCTCCAAAGAAGTTCAGGAAATCACGGAAGAAAGGATGTGGAGGCAGAGAGAAACCACGGTTGACATGGGTCGCGAGAAGGACATACTCACCCTCTCGCGGTCGCGGCTCGGTCTCGTCCTCCGGAAGCCGCCAAGATTCGTGGAGAATCAACCCTCCATCAACCAGATCCTCCATATCTTCGCGCTGGATCATCGACCGGATCCAGTCACGCTGAATCCAGCCGAGCGGCAGACCATATCTCGACGAGGACCCGCCCGGCTCTTCTTCTTCCCCTTCGCTTTCACCGTCGCCTTCTTCACGCGCTCCAGAGAAGCAGTCTTGTCCTTCCCCATTGCGGCGGGTCAAGCTCGGGCTGGGCGGCGGCACCGAGAGCAAAGGCGGAAGCAGTTGGAGCTGAAGAAGAAGGGGGGAGATGGGGCGCACAGTGCGAAAGCATCGGCTCGACGCCTTATATGGCCCTATTCCCCGAGTGACTGACTTGTGGACCCAGGCGATCTTGTCAAATCCTGCAACAGGTGTGTGCACGGTACATGGAAAAAAAGGTGGCGCGGGGATCGAGGCACCCCTGCCTAATCTGCTTTGATTACCATGGCCCTCTCCGCCTCACGCGCTTCCCCAAATTTCGAATCCTGCAAGATCCAGAAATGGCAGAGCAGTCAATCATGCCGGAGATTCGAAGCTTATCAGCAAAACTTCACTCAACAATCTCTGAATGGCTCAAGGCGACTGAGAATGAAGTCGAAGCTATTGCATGGTTCTCCAATCCAATAAAATGCTTCCACAGCATGAAAACTGGGTCGGAATCATCTTCAACTCCATTTCCACTCGGACCCAGAACCATTCGGGGGCTAATGACGATGACATATACCTAGGGTAGGGCAATAGACCTGATCTAAGCACCCCTCCCAAGGATACTACCCTACAATCTAAGACAATCAAAGGATAGCAAGTTCTACCGACTGGAATCACCTGAGTGCACACCCACTCGACCAATATCTCCACTTGGATATCCCAATTCCATTCGACCAGTACGTCATCACTCGACCATACAAGAAACCACTCGGAGTATAGAAGATCAAACGTCATTCAGGATGGCAATGGTGAGGCGTTCACTCCATAGTATTAATGATCAGTTATAAGACTTTATTGCTGGCGTTATCTGTAATGCCTCACCTTAATGTACATTGAACTCTTTGTGACGTGGGCTGGCTGGGGTCCTGGTGCACTCTATATAAGCCACCCCCCTCCACTGGGACAAGGGTTCGCACCCCGTGTAACTTCACGCATAATCCAATCGACCGAGCCTCCGGGCACTGAGACGTAGGGTTGTTACTACCTCCGCGAAGGGCCTGAACTCGTACATCTTGCGTGCACAATCTCACTGTAGCTAGGATCTTGCCTCTACATTCCTAACCCCTATTCTACTGTCAATCTTAGAACCATGACACAGGCCCCACGCCCCCAAGGCCTAGTCCGAATTGGACTAGGGGGGAGGGGCGGCGCCCCCTCCTTCCTTCTCTTCGCTCTTCCCTTTCCTTCTCTCCTACTCCTACTACATGGATGGGGGGGGGGGATCCTACTCCCGGTGGGAGTAGGACTCCCAGGGCACGCCAAAGTAGAGGGCCAGCCCTCCCCCTCCTCCACTCCTTTATATACGTGGGAGGGGGCACCCCATAGACACACAAGTTGATCATTGATCTCTTAGCCGTGTGCGGTGCCCCCCTCCACCATAATCCACCTCGGTCATATCGTAGTGGTGCTTAGGTGAAGCCCTGTTCCGGTAGCATCATCATCACCGTCATCACGCCATCATGCTGACGAAGCTCTTCCTCGAGATTCTGCTGGATCGTGAGTTCGTGGGACGTCACCGAGCCGAACGTGTGCAGATCGTGGAGGTACCGTACTTTCGGTACTAGGATCGGTCAATCGTGAAGACGTACGACTACATCAACCGTGTTGTCATAACGCTTCCACTTACGGTCTACGAGGGTACGTAGACAACACTCTCCCCTCTCGTTGATATGCATCACCATGATCTTGCGTGTGCGTAGGAAAATTTTGAAATTACTACGTTCCCTAATAGTGGCATCCGAGCCAGGTTTATGCGTGGATGTTATATGCACGAGTAGAACACAAAGGAGTTGTGTGCGTGGGTATATACATGTTGCTTGCCGTCACTAGTTGTTTCTTGATTCGGGGGTATTGATGGATGAAGAGGCCCAGACCGACATTATGCGTACGCTTACGTGAGACTGGTTCTATTGACGTGCTTCGCACACAGGTGACTGGTGGGTGTCAGTTTCTGCAACTTTAGTTGAATCGGATTCAATGAACAGGGTTCTTTCTGAAGACCAAAAAGCAATCACTATACCGCGTTGTGGTTATTGATGCATAGGTAAGAACGGTTCTTGCTCAGCCCGTAGCAGCCACGTAAAACTTGCAACAACAAAGTAGAGGACGTCTAACTTATTTTTGCAGGGCATGTTGTGATGTGATATGGTCAAGACGTGATGAGATATAAATTGTTGTATGAGATTATCATGTTTTGTTGAAGTTATCGGCAACTGACAGAAGCCTTATGATTGTCTCTTTATTGCATAAGATGCAAGCGCCAAATAATTGCTTTACTTTATCGCTATGCGATAGCAATAGTTGCAAGAGCAATAGTTGGCGAGATGACTATGTGACGACACGTTGATAGAGATCAAGATGATGGAGATCATGGTGTCATGCCGGTGACGATAGAGATCATGACGGTACTTTGGAGATGGAGATCAAAGGTGCAAGATGATCATGGCCATATCATGTCACATATTTTGATTGCATGTGATGTTTATCCTGTATGCATCTTATTTTGCTTAGTTCGACTATAGCATTATAAGATGATCTCTCACTAAATTTCAAGGTATAAGTGTTCTCCCTGAGTATGCACCATTGCGATAGTTCGTCGTGCCGAGACACCACGTGATGATCGGGTGTGATAAGCTCTACGTTCACATACAACGGGTGCAAGCCAGTTTTCCACACGCGGAATACTCGGGTTAAACTTGACAAGCCTAGCATATGCAGATATGGCCTCGGAACACTAGAGACCGAAAGGTCGAGTGTGAATCATATAGTAGATATGATCAACATAGTGATGTTCACCATTGAAAAGTACTCCATCTCATGTGATGATCGGACATGGTTTAGTTGATTTGGATCACGTGATCATTTAGATGACTAGAGTGATGTCTATCTTAGTGGGAGTTCTTAAGTAATATGATTAATTGAACTTTAATTTATCATGAACTTAGTCCTGATAGTATTTGCCTAACTATGTTTTAAATCAATAGCTCGCGATGTAGCTCCCCGTTTATTTTTGATATGTTCCTAGAGAAAAATAAGTTGAAAGATGATAGTAGCAATGATGCGGACTAGGTCCGTGATCTGAGGATTATCCTCATTGCTGCATAGAAGAATTATGTCCTTGATGCACCACTAGGTGACGGACCTATTGTAGGAGCAAATGTAGACATTATGAATGTTTGACAAAGCTTGGTGTGATGACTACTTAATAGTTTAGTGCACCATGCTTTACGGCTTAGAACCAGGACTTCAAAAATGTTTTTGAATGCCACAGAGCATATAAGGTGTTCTAAGAGTTGATATTGGTATTTCATACTCATGCCTGTGTCAAGAGGTAGGAGACCTCTGACCGTACTTTGACTACAAGATGGAGGAGAATAGCTCAACCAGTGAGCATGTGCTCAGATTGTCTGGGTACTACAATTACTTGAATCAAGTGGGAGTTAATCTTCCATATAAGATAGTAATTGACAAAGTTCTCTAGTCACTATCACCAAGTTAATAGAATTTGGTGATGAACTATGATATGCAAGGGATGACGAAAGTAATTCCCAAGCTCTTCGTGATGCTGAAATCAGCGAAGGTAGAAATCAAGAGATAGTATCAAGTGTTGATGGTTAACAAGCCCGCCAATTTCAAGAAAAAGGCAAAGGGAAAGAAAGAGGAACTTCAAAGAAGAATAGCAAGCAAGTTGCTGCTCCCATGAACAAGCCCAAAGCTAGACCCAAGCCTGGAACTGAGTGCTTCTACTGCAAAGGAAATGGTCACTGGAAGTGGAACTGCCCTAGATACTTGGCGGATAAGAAGGATGGCAAAGTGAACAAAGGTATATTTGATATAGATGTTATTGATGTGTACTTTACTAGTGTTTAGAGCAAGCCCTCAGTATTTGATACTAGTTCAGTTGCTAAGAGTAGTAACTCGAAACAGGAGTTGCAAAATAAATAGAGACTAGTTAAGGGCGAGGTGATGATGTGAGTTGGAAGTGATTCCAAGGTTGATAAGATCACCATCGCACACTCCCTTTACCTTTGGGATTAGTGTCGAACCTAAAATAAAAGTTATTTGGAGTTTGCGTTGAGCATGGATATGATTGGATCATGTTTTTTGCAATACGGTTATTCATTTAAGTCAAAGAATAATTGTTGTTTTATTTACATGAATAAAACCTTCTATGGTCATACACTCAATATAAATGGTTTATTGAATCTCGATCGTAATGATACACATATTCATAATATTGAAGCCAAAAGATGCAAATAATGATAGTGCAACTTATATGTGGCATTGCCGTTTATGTCATATTTGTGTAAAGCGCATAAAGAAACTCCATGCTGATGGATTTTTGGAATCACTTGATTATGAATCACTTGATGCTTGCGAATCATGCTCTATGGGCAAGATGACTAAGACTCTGTTCTTCAGAACAATGGAGCGAGCAACCGACTTATTGGAAATAATACATACTGATGTATGCGGTCCGATGAGTGTAGAGGCTCATGGCGGCTATCGTTATTTTCTGACCTTCATAGATGATTTTAGCAGATATGGTTATATCTACTTAATGAAACATAAGTCTGAAACATTTGAAAAGTTCAAAGAATTTCCGAGTGAAGTGGAAAATCATCGTAATAAGAAAATAAAGTTTCTACGATCTGATTGCGAAGGTGAATATTTCAGTTACGAGTTTGGTCTTCATCTGAAACAATGTGGAATAGTTTCGCAACTCATGCCACCTAGAACACCACAGCATAATGGTGTGTCCAAATGTTGTAATCGTACTTTATTAGATATGGTGCGATCTATGATGTCTCTTACTGATTTACCACTATCGTTTTGGGGTTATGCATTAGAGACAGCTGCAATCACGTTAAATAGGGCACCATCTAAATCCGGTGAGATGACACCGTATGAACTATGGTTTGGCAAGAAACCAAAGATGTCGTTTCTTAAATTTTGGGTTGCGATGCTTATGTGAAAAAGTTTCAAACTGATAAGCTCGAACCCAAATCGGAGTACTGCGTCTTCATAAGATACCCAAAAGAAACTATTGGGTACACCTTCTATCATAGATCCGAAGGAAAGATATTTTGTTGCTAAGAATGGATCCTTTCTAGAGAAGGAGTTTCTCTCGAAAGAAGTGAGTGGGAGGAAAGTAGAACTTGATGAGGTAATTTTACCTTCTCCCGAATTGGAAAGTAGTTCATCACATAAATCAGTTCCAGTGATTCCTACAGCAATTAGTGAGGAAGCTAATGATGATTACCATGAAACTTCAGATCAAGCTACTACCGAACGTCGTAGGTCAACCAGAGTACGGTCTGCACCAGAGTGGTACGGTAATCCTATTCTCGAAGTCATGTTACTAGACCATGACGAACCTACAAACTATGAGGAAGCGATGATGAGCCCATATTCCGCAAAATGGCTTGAGGCCATGAAATCTGAGATGGGATCCATGTATGAGAACAAAGTATGGACTTTGATTGACTTGCCCGATGATCAGTGAGTTATTGAGAATAAATGGATCTTCAAGAGGAAGACGGACACTGATAGTAGTGTTACTATCTACAAAGCTCGAATTGTCGCAAAATGTTTTCGACAAGTTCAAGGTGTTGACTATGATGAGATTTTCTCACTCGTATCGATGCTTAAAAGTCTGTCCGAATCATGTTAGCAGTTGCCGCATTTTATGAAATCTGGCAAATGGATGTCAAAACTGCATTCCTTAATGGATTTCTTAAAGAAGAGTTGTATATGATGCAACCAGAAGGTTTTGTCAATCCTAGAGGTACTAACAAAGTGAGCAAGCTCCATTGATCTATCTATGGACTGGTGCAAGCATCTTGGAGTTGGAATATATGCTTTGATAAAGTGATCAAAGCATATGGTTTTATACAAACTTGCGGTGAAGCCTGTATTTACAAGAAAGTGAGTGGGAGCACTACAACATTTCTGATAAGTATATGTGAATGACATATTGTTGATCGAAAATAATGTAGAATTTTTTGGAAAGCATAAAGGACTGTTTGAAAGGATTTTTCAAAGAAAAACCTCGGTGAAGCTCCTTACATATTGAGCATCAAGATCTATAGAAATAGATCTAGACACGTGATAAGTTTTTTCAATGAAGTACATACCTTGACAAGTTTTTGAAGTATTCAAAATGGAACAGTCAAAGAAGGAGTTCTTGCCTATGTTGCAAGGTATGAAGTTGAGTAAGACTCAAAGTCTGACGACGGCAAAAGATAGAGAGAGAATGAAAGTCATTCCCTATGCCTCAGCCATAGGTTCTATGAATTATGCCATGTTATGTACTAGACGTAATGTATACCCTTCCCTGAGTTTGGCAAGGGAGTACAATAGTGATCTAGGAGTAGATCACTAGACATTGGTCAATATAATCCTTAGTAAAATAAGGATATGTTTCTCAGTTATGGAGGTGACAAAAAGTTCATCATAAAGAGTTACGTCGATGCAAGCTTTGACATCGATCTGGATGACTCTAAGTCTCAATCTGGATACATATTGAAAGTGGGAGCAATTTGCTAGAGTAGCTCCGTGCAGAGCATTGGAAACATACAGATTTACAAGATACATATGGATTTGAATGTTGCAGACCTGTTGACTAAGGCTCTCTCATGAGAAAAACATGATCAGCACCAAGACTCCATGGGTGTTAGAATCATTACAATGTAATCTAGATTATTGACTCTAGTGCAAGTGGGAGACTGAAGGAAATATGCCCTAGAGGCAATAAAAATTTGTTATTTATATTTCCTTATATCATGATAAATGTTTATTATTCATGCTAGAATTGTATTAACCGGAAACTTAGTACATGTGTGAATACATAGACAAACTGTATGTCACTAGTATGCGTCTACTTGACTAGATCGTTGAATCAATGATTGTTATGTTTCCTAACCATAGACATGACTTGTCATTTGATTAACAGGATCACATCATTAGATAATGATGTGATTGACTTGACCCATCCATTAGCTTAGCACAATGATCGTCTAGTTTGTTGTTATTGCTTTCTCCATAACTTATACATGTTCCTATGACTATGAGATCATGCAACCCCCGAATACCAGAGGAACACTTTCTGTGCTACCAAACGTCAGAACGTAACTGGGTGATTATAAAGGTGCTCTACAGGTGTCTCCGATGGTGTTTGTTGAGTTGGCATCGATCGAGATTAGGATTTGTCACTCCGATTGTCGGCGAGGTTTGTCTGGGTCCTCTCGGTAATGCACATCAATATAAGCCTTGCAAGCAATATGACTAATGAGTTAGTTGCGGGATGATGCATTACGGAACGAGTAAAGAGACTTGTCGGTAATGAGATTGAACTAGGTATTGAGATACCGACGATCGAATCTCGCGCAACTAACATACCGATGACAAAGGGAACAACGTATATCATTATGCGATTTGACCGATAAAGATCTCCGTAGGATATGTGGGAGCCAATATGAACATCCAGGTTCTACTATTGGTTATTGACCGGAGACATGTCTCGGTCATGTCTACATAGTTCTCGAACCCGTAGGGTCCGCACGCTTACCGTTCGGTGATGGTCGGTATTATGATTTTATGTGTTTTGATGTACCGAAGCTAGTTCGGAGTCCCGGATTTGATCACGGGCATGACGAGGAGTCTCTAAATGGTCGAGACGTAAAGATCGATATATTAGATGACTATGTTTGGACATCGGAATGGTTCCGGGTAAGTTCGAGCATTAACCGGAGTACCGGGGGTTACCGGACCCCCCTGGGGAGTATATGGGCCCTAATGGGCTTTAGGGGAGAGAGGGAGGGGCTGCCTAGGGCAGGCCGCGCGCCCCCAAGGCCTAGTCCGAATTGGACTAGGGGGGAGGGGCGGCGCCCCCTCCTTCCTTCTCTTCTCTCTTCCCTTTCCTTCTCTCCTACTCCTACTACATGGAAGGGGGGAATCCTACTCCCGGTGGGAGTAGGACTCCCCAGGTCGTGCCATAGTAGAGGTGTCGGGGATATACCCCGCGGTGTAAACCGGCCGGAAGTATAACCCGACCAGACTTGGTGTTTTACTTGAGACCTGGCTGAGACTTAACGATTCACTGGCGACCCGTTTGGACCTGGCAGTTTACGATTCATTGGTAATCCGGCAGGCGGGTCAGAGGATTGACAAGACCCGATGGCCCAACGGGCGGTTCATAAAGGATGGTTCATACTATGGTGAGCCGGTTTAAGAGGAAAGGCGTGAGGAATAGTTGTCTTACAAGGAGTTAAGACCTGGACTTGTATCTGGTTTGTACTTGAAGGTAGACTAGTCCTAATCCTAATAGGACTCCACATGTAACCCGCCCCTCTAACTTATATAAGGAGGGGCAGGGCTCCCCAAAAGGGACAGGTTCCACAAGTTTGATGAGTTAGGATTAGACAAACAAGTCTAGAGCCCCAAGGTGAGCACCCGTGTAATTGTGATCATCATCGTCAATATCAATGAAGCAGGATGTAGGCTTTTACCTCCACCGTGAGGGGCCGAACCTGGGTAAAACATCGTGTCTCTCGTCCCGCTCAACCCCTCTCAAGCTATCACATAGATGCGTTGGCCTCATGACTAAAGTCCTAACACTAAGGACATCTGCCGTGACAATTCCACGACAGTTGGCGCCCACCGTGGGGCCCGCGCACGGTGGTGTTGAGTTCTTGGAGGGATCTTAACTAAGGTTTTGAGAAGTTTGCAAATTTCCCGAGAAAGGTTTGAAAGGATCTACATCAGCTTTGATCAAGATCGGAAATTAAAGATTAATGAAGGTTACCCGGGCGATTGGCGAGACTATTAGAATAGATCGCGAAGGTTTCGTTTTGTTCAGTATTAGTACGCTGAAATCCGATGGGTGCAAATCATCAACATGCACAAGGACAAGTTATTCCAAGCCGCCGCCGTGGGTTGCTTCCACTGTTGGTTTCTACCATAAGTCGTTTTCACCATGAACTGCCGGTGCCATGCCGGCTCTCTGCGAGAATTGCCAAAGTTGAGAAAACAGCAAAAGGAAAAGAAGGAAAGAAGACTATGACAAAGACTCAGAGGAGAATTTTTTTAAAGACTCCTATGAATCGGAAACAGAGCCGGCCATGACCCGGACTCGTTCATCGACCGAGCCCGCGCCCTCGCCTCGAGGCGCCCGCTTTCGCTGCCGTTCCGAGCCCGAGCCGGCTTCGCCGCGTTGCCTCCTGGGTCAAACTCCGGGTCACGATACCTCTGAGTTAAACATCGACAGCACGACCTGACCACTGCAGCCGCGGATCTCCGTCGCTTCTGCGTCAGCCGCTGTAGCCGGCCCTGAGCTGCCCTCGCCCCGTTGACCCGCCTAGCTCCACTCCTGAGTTGCCGGCTTTCTGCGGTGAATCCGAGCCGTGATCCGCCCGCAGGCTCCCCAAGTATCTACGATCTATGCGCTTTGTTCGGTCTGCGGTGGCGGCTTCGCCCCACGCCGTCTGGCCATTGCTGCTTCTCGCGGCATCGAGTTGGATTCGATCTCTGCCTTGGACTCGCCAGGACGCGCGCGCTCCGCTTCGGACTCGCAAAAATCGCTCCGGCCCATGCACTACCGGGAGCCGTCCTGCTCCGCTGGTAGCCCCCGCACCGTAACCACTGCAGCGGGAGAGCCGTCGCTTACCGCGCTCAACTCGCATGGCCGCGCTTCGCTTTGGCCTTGAGATGACCAATTTCTGCCACGAACTGCCTCCCGTTCAGCCCGTCGCTTCATTATTCCATAGTGAGCCGCTAGCTGCTTGGGCCACTGCTGCCAAGTCAATGGTCTTCACCGTCGTGGCCGCGCCTCGCGTAACTGCCTTTTGCTTCGTTTTGCCAAGACGTTTCGTGGAGAGAGCCAAGTTGATTCAATCATCTCGTAGTACAGTGTGTCTACAGTGTACAACCGTTGCTGGCCGGAATCAACCCAGCTGCCTTCTGTGTTTGTGTCCCAGTGATTGAGTATTGCATTGCTGATGTGGATTGGTCAAACCAAGCCAAGACTAAGACAGGGATAGAGATGGATTCAAACTCTGCTTTAACCTCGTTCCAAGCCGCCCTGCGCGAACCTCGTGATACCCGGAGCCTTGCCAACCGCGCCTCGACTGCCGGGTTGCTTCCGTCGGTCTCCGTCTTCGCCTATAAGTTGCCACCGTGTTCCGGGTCGCACCAAGGCCTCAATTCTTGCACGGAGACAAGCTATACTAGTCATTCCTGTTCTATCCATGTACGTGGATTGATGAAGGCAAGTGTTTTCTGCATGTTCAAGGCTTTCTGCAAACAAGTGCCAGCCGGCCGGAAGGACTACGAGAACCAGACGCACACATGATTTGAAAAAAGAGAGAAAAAAAGAGGGTCAACATGACCTGGAGGGTCCTTCTTTGAGCGGCCCAGTTCCGGTTCTGCTGTGGTTGGGGCCTACACATAGCCTCGTAAGCCGCCACTTTGCCTTTGCTGTTTGCAAGAGGGCAGAGTTGCCAAATCACCGTTGAAATTACTAAGGTGTGCGGCAAGTCACCGCCCGTGCAGCTTGATCTACATCAACCCGCCAAAACCGCGTTGAGCCGCCCTTGCCGCTTTGAGCCGCCGGGGTTATATTAAGTCGCCGGTCTGCCTGAGCCGCGGAAACTATATTGAGTCACTGGTCTGCCTGAGCCACCTCTGTCGCGATAAACGAATCATCCGTCGTCCGAACAAATCAGGTGATATCCATCCAAGTTTGTTTTATTAGCGCATGTTGTTTTTGTCAAAGAACAAGTTTATCTTTGCCTTGGTCCGCAATATTGTTTATGCAGGGCAATTATTTATGACAAAAAGTGATATCACTCAACGGACTCCCGCACCGGCTTACAACGCCGTGGCCGTCTTTCGCGACCACGCCGGCTTACAACAAGGAGGACAACTTGCCCGTCCGCACCAGCTTACAACGCCACGGCCGGTTCATCTGTCTGTGCCACTTCAGATGTTGCAGTCGTCTTTACTGTCTATCTCTCGCGGCCTGGTCTACATCAACACACCGGGCCATGCCTGTCTGCGTGAGCTGTTCATTGAGTATGAGCAAGTCACTACTTGGGAAGCCCGGTTTCTCTTCCAACAAATTGGAGGCAAATTATCATATATTATCAACCGCCGTCTGCACTGGATGGTTCAATGGGCAGGCGCACAAGTCGCCGCCACTACAGTTTGGTTAACTTCAAACAGCCAGTTGGAAGGAACCATTGGCCGAGTTGCTGACACGGCTCATACGGGATCATTTATAACCCGCCACAGTCACCTCAACCTTCTGTGGATTCACATCATGCTATCAACACCAATGATATACAACTTATGCCGGTTTATATCACAGTCAAATATGGAGAATCTCAAGCCAACTCCTCGAGTCGCCTTGAGACTTGGGAGCTACGATGACGTGATTCAGCAAATCTTGCCAGTTTCAGCAAGTTTAAGAACCCCAGGACGATGGAAGGAAAGATAACCCGGTCCGGGAGGCTACTGTTATATTGATGAAAATTTAAAAGCCGTCAGAAAATTTCTGGCTTAGAAAGTATATGACAGTTACAAAATCCCGGCTCAATGAAGAAGTTTCGGGTCATCAGAAAAAAGATTTCGGTTCAAAATCCGGTTCAAGAGACATCTCTCTCCCATAAAGCGTTGAAGCTCTCAAATATACGATTTAAAATCCAGCTCAAGGGAAGTCAGTCTCACTGAAGCTCTCAAATCCGATTTACGAATTTCCAGTTCAAAAAGAATTAATTTCTTGCAAGTTCAAGTTTAAAGGCTGTCAGAATATTTCCAGCTGAAAATGAAGATTCCGGTTTAAAATCCGGCTCAAGGGAAAGATGTATCCCACAAAGCTTTGAAGCTCTCAATATCCGGTTCAAAATCCCGGTTCAAGAAGAATTTATCTCTTGCAAAAAGTTAAAGGTTTCCCAAGAGGACCTGCTGCCCTGACGCACGGTTCAAACATGGGTTTCCTACCTTATGGGCTCATCTTCATATGATTACTTGGGGGCTTCCTGTTCAAACATAGGTGAATTCACCAAAGAGAACATGGCGTCACTACCCTCTTGATGCGGCTATCAAGACTATATTATCAGCAGGATGTAGGCTTTTACCTCCACCGTGAGGGGCCGAACCTGGGTAAAACATCGTGTCTCTCGTCCCGCTCAACCCCTCCCAAGCTATCACATAGATGCGTTGGCCTCGCGACTAAAGTCCTAACACTAAGGACATCTGCTGTGACAATTCCACGACAAGAGGGCTGGCGCTCCCCCTCCTCCACTCCTTTATATACGGGGGAGGGGGCACCCCATAGACACACAAGTTGATCATTGATCTCTTACCTGTCTGCGGTGCCCCCTCCACCATAATCCACCTCAGTCCTATCGTAGCGGTGCTTAGGAGAAGCCCTGTTCCGGTAGCATCATCATCACCGTCATCACACCATCGTGCTGGCGAAGCTCTCCCTCGAGACTCTGCTGGATCATGAGTTCGTGGGATGTAACCGAGCCGAACATGTGCAGATCGCGGAGGTGTCGTACTTCCGGTACTAGGATAGGTTGATCATGAAGACGTACGACTACATCAACCGCGTTGTCATAACGCTTCCGCTTACGGTCTACGAGGGTACATAGACAACACTCTCCCCTATCATTGCTATGCATCACCATGATCTTGCGTGTGCGTAGGAATTTTTTCGAAATTACTATGTTCTCGTTGTCATGCACTCAGCTATGCCGTTGGAGTTGATGGACTCAGTTACCTTCGAAGCTTCCGTAGTTATCTTATTTAGATGGCCTTCAGCCATATTATTGTAATAAAATCTCTTTTGAGACATTCAATGTAATAAGTGTGTGATTGCACTCTGTTATAAATCCTCGAGTACTATGTGTGTCAACATTACTGATCCAGGGATGACACTTATACACAAAGATTTGACCGTTTGAGGTCAGATCGCTACAATATGGTATTAGAGCACACGCTGACTATAGGAGGCGGCCACTAAGACAAAGCCATAGGACACTCTTCTCTAATCATTTCTGACTCTTCTCCTCTTTCCACTCTGTAGATGGCGGACCCAAGGAACAAGTTTGCTCAATGATATGTTTCCAACGTAGCTACAATTTTTGATTGTTCCAAGCTATTATATTATCTGTTTTGGATGTTTAATGGGCTTGAATATACCTTTTTATATTATTTTTGGGACTAACCTATTAACCAAAGGCCCAGTTCAAATTGCTGTTTTTTTGCCTATTTCAGTGTTTCGCAGAAAAGGAATATCAAACGGAATGAAACCTTCAGGAGAGTTATTTTTGGAACAAACGTGATCCACGAGACTTGGAGTTGACGTCAAGAAAGAAGCGAGGAGGCCACGAGGTAGGGAGGCACGCCAAGGGGGGGGGGGGTAGGCGTGCCCCCACCCTCGTTGGCCCCTTGCAGCTCCACCGACGTATTTCTTCCTCCTATATATATCCATATACCTCGAAATTATTCAGGAGCACCACGAAACCCTATTTCCACCGCCGCAACCTTCTGTACCCGTGAGATCCCGTCGTGGGGGCTTTTCCGGCGCTCCACCGGAGGGGGAATCGATCACGGAGGGCTTCTACATCAACACCATAGCCTCTCCAATGATGTGTGAGTAGTTTACCACAGACCTTCGGGTCCATAGTTATTATCTAGATGGCTTCTTCTCTCTCTTTGGATCTCAATACAAAGTTCTCCTCGATTCTCTTCGAGATCTATTTGATGTAATTATTTTTGCGGTGTGTTTGTTGAGATCCAATGAATTGTGGGTTTATCATCAAGATTATCTATGAACAATATTTGATTCTTCTCTGAAATCTTTTATGCATGATTTAAATATCTTTGCAAGTCTCTTCGAATTATCAGTTTGGTTTGGCCTACTAGATTGATCTTTCTTGCAATGGGAGAAGTGCTTAGCTTTGGGTTAAATCTTGTGGTGTCCTTTCCAAGTGACAGTAGGGGTAGCAAGGCACATATTGTATTGTTGCCATCGAGTATAAAAAGATGGGGTTTATATCATATTGCTTGAGTTTATCCTTCTACATCATGTCATCTTGCCTACTGTGTTACTCTGTTCTTATGAACTTAATACTCTAGATGCATGCTGGATAGCGGTCAATGTGTGGATTAATAGTAGTAGATGCAGAATTGTTTCAGTCTACTTGTCGCGGACATGATGCCTATATACATGATCATGCCTACATATTCTCATAACTATGCGCTTTTCTATCAATTGCTCGACAGTAATTTGTTCACCCACCGTAGAATTTGCTATCTTGAGAGAAGCCACTAGTGAAACCTATGGCCCCTGGGTCTATCTTCCATCATATTATTCTCCCGTCAACAAGCTATTTCTGTCACCATTTATTTTGCAATCTTTATTTCCCAATCTATAGACCAAAAATACCAAAAATATTTATCTTATTATCTCTATCAGATCTCACTATCGTAAGTGAACGTGAAGGGATTGACAACCCCTTTATCACGTTGGTTGTGAGGTTCTTGTTTGTTTGTGCATGTACGAGGGACTTGCGTGTAATCTCCTACTGGATTGATACCTTGGTTCTCGAAAACTAAGGGAAATACTTACGCTACTGTGCTGCATCACCCTTTCCTCTTCAAGGGAAAACCAAAGCAAGCTCAAGAGGTAGCAAGAAGGATTGCTGGCGCCATTGCCGGGGAGATCTACGCACAAGTCAAGACATACCAAGTACCCATCACAAACTCTTATCCCTCACATTACATTATTTCCATTTGCCTCTCGTTTTCCTCTCCCCCACTTCACCCTTGCCGTTTTATTCGCCCTCTTTTCCGTTCGCCTTCTTTTCTACTCGTCTCTTTTTGGTTGCCTCTTGTTTGCTTGTGTGTTGGATTGTTTGTCACAATGGCTCAAGATAATACTAAATTGTGTGACTTCTCTAATACCAACAATAATGATTTATTAGCACTCCGATTTCTCCTCTTACCGATGCTGAATCTTGTGAAATTAATACTACTTTGCTAAATCTTGTCATGAAAGATCCGTTTTCTGGCCTTCCTAGTGAAGATGCTGCCACCCATCTAAACAACTTTGGATTTGAGACCGTGATCATACAAAAATTTTATGCCGGATTGAATTTTGCTTCTAGAAATCTTTTAGATTCGGCCGTGAGAGGCACCTTTATGGAAATCACTTTAGGAGAAGCTACTAAACTCCTAGATAATATAATGGTTAATTATTCTCAATGGCACACCGAAAGATCTACTAGTAAAACGGTCCATGCTATAGAAGAAATTAATGTTTTGAGTGGAAAGATGGATGTACTTATGAAATTGTTTGCTAATAAGAGTGTTTCTTCTGATCCTAATGATATGCCTTTGTCTACTTTAATTGAGAATAATAATGAATCTATGGATGTGAATTTTGTTGGTAGGAACAGTTTTGGTAACAACGCGTATAGAGGAAACTTTAATCCTAGGCCGTTTCCTAGTTCCTCTAATAATTATGGTAATTCCTACAACAACGCTTATGGAAATTTTAATAAGATTCCCTCTGATTTTGAGACTAGTGTTAAAGAATTTATGATTTCGCAAAAGAATTTCAATGCTTTGCTTGAAGAAAAATTGCCTAAGATTGATGAGTTGGCTAGGAACGTGTATAGAATTTCTCTTGATGTTGATTCTTTGAAACTTAGATCTATTCCACCTAAGCATGATATCAATGAGTCTCTCAAAGCCATGAGAATTTCCATTGATGAGTGCAAAGAAAGAACCGCTAGGATGCGTGCTAAAAAGGATTGCTTTATAAAAGTGTGTTCTTCTAGCTTTCACGATAATAAGGATGAAGATCTAAAAGTGATTGATGTGTCTCGTATTAAATATTTGTTTTGCAATATTAATCTTGATAATGATGGGACTGAAGATGAGTCAACTTTAGCTAAAAGGCGTCCCAATGATTCGTAGTTTTTAGATCTTGATGCAAAAATTGGTAAAAGTGGGATTGAAGAGGTCAAAACTTTACATATCAATGAACCCACTATTTTGGATTTCAAGGAATTTAATTATGATAATTGCTCTTTGATAGATTGTATTTCCTTGTTGCAATCCGTGCTAAATTCACCTCATGCTTATGATCAAAAAAAGCTTTTACCAAACATATCGTTGATGATTTAATGAAATCTTATGAAGAAAAGCTTGAATTAGAAGTTTCTATGCTTAGAAAACTTTATGATGAGTGGGAACCTACTATTAAAATTAAAATTAAATATCATGAATGCTTTGCTTTATGTGATTTGGTTACTAGTGTTTCAATGATTCCAAAAACGTTGTGTGATGTGTTAGGTTTCCGTGAATTTGATGATTGTTCTTTAAATTTGCATCCTGCGGATTCCACTATTAAGAAATTTATGGGAAGGATTAATGATGTTCTTATTGTTGCAAATAGGAATTATGTGCCCGTAGATTTCATTGTTTTTGATATAGATTGCAATCCTTCATGTCCTATTATTCTTGGTAGACCTTTGCTTGGAACGATTGGTGCAATTATTGATATGAAAGAAGGAAATATTAGATTCCAATTTCCGTTAAGGAAAGGCATGGAACACTTTCCTTGAAATAAAATTAAATTACCTTATGAATCTATTATTAGAGCCACTTATGGATTGCATACCAAAGATGACAATACCTAGATCTATTCTTGTTTTTATGCCTAGCTAGGGGTGTTAAACGATAGCGCTTGTTGGGAGGCAAACCAATTTATTTTTGTTTCTTGCTTTTTGGTTATGTTTAGTAATAAATAATTCATCTAGCTTCTGTATAGATGTGGTTTTATGCTTTTAATTAGTGTTTGTGCCAAGTACAACCTTTCGGAAGACTTGGGGGAAGTTTTTGCGATCTTGCTGTAAAAAACAGAAACTTTAGCGCTCACGATATTTGCTGCCATTTTTTAATGGACAGACCGATTAGGTTGATTCTTTTTGAAGATGATTAATAGACAAATTCCTCACATCCACCAATTTATTTCAGAATTTTTGGGGTTACGGGAGTATTCGAAACCTACATATTACTACAGACTGTTCTGTTTTTGACAGATTCTGTTTTTCGTGTGTTGTTTGCTTAATTTGATGAATCTATGGCTAGTATCGGGTGAGCGAGTCCTGGACTAAGGGGTCCTCAGGTGTCCAGCCTGTTATCCATGGGCCGGACTGTTGGGCTGTGAAGATATGAAGAACGAAGACTGTACCCGTGTCCGGATTGAACTCTCCAGGCGTGGAAGGCAAGCTTGGTGACCGACTATGGAGATTCCTTCTCGTGTAACCGACTCTATGTAAACCCTAGATCCCCCCCCCCCCCCCCCCCGGTGTCTATATAAACCGGAGGGGTTAGTCCGGAAAGGATATATTCATTACCATAGTCATATAGGCTAGGCTTCTAGGGTTTAGCCATCTCGATCTCTTGGTAGATCAACTCTTGTAACACCCATATTCATCAATATAAATCAAGCAAGACATAGGGTATTACCTCAATAGAGAGGGCCTGAACCTGGGTAAATATTGTATCCCCTGTCTCCTGCAACCATTGATCCTAGACGCACAGTTCGGGACCCCCTACCCGAGATCTGCCGGTTTTGACACCGACATTGGTGCTTTCATTGAGAGTTCCACTGTGCCGGTGACGAAAGGTTCGATGGCACCTTCAATCATCTATAGCGACACCGACCAAGGAGAAACCTTCGTCCCCAGATAGATTTTCGTGTTCAGCGGCTTCATACTGCGGGCCAACTCGCTTGGCCATTTGGAACAGGTCGATAGCTACGCCCCTGGCCACCAGGTCAGATTTGGAAGCTTGAACTACGTCGCGGATATCCGTGGAGATTTGATCTTCATTGGATTTGAGACCGCAGCGATCGCTCCTCCTCGCTTCGATGAACATGACCTAAATCTGTCATTGGATCACATCTAGGGGATGGTCCTTGTTGCTGCAACGGCCTTAGAACCAGAGCAGATCATGCTATCCGAAGCCACAGAGTCTGCAGTGTTGGAGCCGCACATGGACTCAGCACCTCGCAATATCTGCGTCAATGGAACTCTGGATTCGTCTCCGCTATAAATTCCGGACCATATATGCTCGCAGACACTGAGCTAAATCGGTTATCGATCTACGAATTCAGTGCCGCAGACGTTTTTCAGCACTCACCTTTGGGCGATGTGCTAAACTCCTTAAAGAACCTGTCATTCATGGGAGACTCGCAGCCGAACTATGTCCGGTTCGAACTAGGGGCTGACGATGGAGAATTTTGTTTCCCACCCACCACCCACTTTATAGCCACTATCGAAGACTTAACTGACATGCCCATTCCTGGCTCCGCAGACATTGACTGTACAAACGACGATGCAGATAAGGAGCAAGGCCAAGACCCGCCAGTATTCAGGTGCAAGACGGCCACCCCTTCACCTGACGTGTACATGATCGATACACTTAAAAAGCCTCGCGGCAAAGATAAGGGAGATCCAGTTAAAACTCCCAAGTCACAGTCTAAGTTCCGACGCCCCAAACGCTGCCCCAAGTCGCACCGCAGCAACAATGGCACTGGAGAAAATAGTACTCTGGACGGCACTGAAAGAAATGAAGACCCTCAGGGAGCAACATTCGAGCAGGAGGAATAGGAAAACAGGCAAGCCAGCCCCGATGAAAAGGCCCTATCCAGCGACGGTTCGGAGGACGACAATTACCTTCCGCTCTACGAAGATGACGTAAGCCTCGGCGACGAAGACTTCATCGTACCCGAAGAGCCCCTCGAACAGGAGCGCTTCAAGCGCAGGCTGATAGCTACGGCAAGGAGCCTGAAAAAGAAGGAGCAACAGCTTCAAGATGACCAAGACCTACTCAATGACAGATGGACCGAAGTCCCGGTCGCCGAATAATACAGCCTCGGTGGCCCAACCAAAAGCTACCCAAAGCACAAATCGCTCTACCACTCTGATGATAGGGCGTTGGAGCCCATACCATTGTCACACAACACGGCAGGTCGCCGGCAACTCTGTCCGGATAAAGAGGCAACTCAAGCCAAACACCAGACCGCCCCACCTCACCGTAAAGGCAAGAACAATGCATACCACGATTACCCAGACAACCTGCAAAGGGACTGGAACAATAAAGCAGGAAGCGCAAGACCTATCTACGGATCACAAAAACATGCTTCGACACACGACGATGGCTACCTATTCGGACATGTCACACCTCGCCGCGATGGGACTCCTTCGAAGTTACACCACAGTGTGGCCCAACACAGAGGTGCCGCACACTCGCTTTGCTTCACTGATGAAGTAATGGATCATGAATTCCCCGAAGGATTCAAACCCGTCAATATTGAATCATACGACGGGACAACCGATCCCGCCGTATGGATAGAAGATTTCATCCTCCACATCCATATGGCCCGTGGAGACGACCTCCACGCCATTAAATACCTCCCACTAAAACTAAAAGGACCAGCTCGGTACTGGTTAAACAGCCTTCCTAAAAATTCCATAGGTAGCTGGAAGGACTTGGAAGAGGCCTTCCTCGATAACTTCCGAGGAACACATGTCCAGTCACCGGATGCCGATGACCTAAGTCACATCGTCCAACAGCCCGACGAATCAGCCAATCAGCTCTGGACCCGGTTCTTAGTCAAAAAGAACCAAATCGTCGACTATCCGGATGTGGAAGCCCTCGCGGCTTTCAGACACAGCGTCTGAGATGAATGGCTTGCACGCCACCTCGGCCCAGAAGGACATAAATCCATGACAGCTCTCATTGCTCTGATGACTCGCTTTTGCACGGGAGAAGACAACTAGCTTGCTCATAGAAGCAACAGCGCCAGCAACCAGGGCACCTCCGAAATCCGAGATGCCAACGGCAAGCCACGAGAAAGCAAAAACAACAGTCACAATGAGAATGAAAGATCAGGCGACACAGCGGTCAACGCCGGATTCAGCAACCTCAAGCCCGGTCAGCGGAAGAAGCTATCCAAGGCGAATCGTGATGAACCATCCAACATGTACAGGATATTGGACTGACCCTGCCAGATTCATGGCCACCCCGATAAACCAGCTAATCATACCAACAGAAACTGCTGGGTCTTTAAACAGGCCGGCAAGCTCAACGCCGAACACAAGGGAAGGAAGCCGCCAAACGACAGGGATGACGGAAAGGTTCACCAACGAAAAACCGGGGATCTGAAGCAGCCTCCACCCGAGGATCAACTACCCCTAGAACAGAAATAGCAACCCGGCTTCCGCCGCGCACTCCGTACACCTACAAAGTTTGTACCGCACGTACATCATTACACACTCAAGATACCATGGGCATCGGAGCCTGCGAGCACTACAGTAACCTTTTTTCTAAATATAATCATTTATTTTCTTTTTATTTCTTCTTTCGATACCCCTTAAAAAATAGGTGACGAATAGGATAAAATCGGAAACTGGCTCTATCGGAGTCCGGATCCGTACACTCACCTAAGGGGCTATGTCCATCAAGGATTCCCCCCATCAAGGACTGGCGACGCAGACGTGCAACAGGAGGTCCAAAATAACTTTTTGTAGACTGCACTCTCTACTTTTCGAGCCTGTACTATGCTTGTTCCTCTGCCTCCAACCCCGAGCATGTCAAATCGCCGGGGGGATGGCTTTTATATACATATATCATAAATAATCATCGGCATATCACTCAGTTACCAGTAAACAATATCCAAATTAATCTTCCACATGGTTTTCCCGATAAATATGGCTCCTACGGTTATTTCACAGAAATGCCTTGGCCTAACCAGCCAGGGGCTCGGTGTGGGAACAAATGAGTTGCCAGTAAAAGTCCGAACAACTCCATAGCATACTTCGGCGTCACAAGTTTGGCCTTATATGCATCAGCTCTAAATCATTGTCTTGGGTCAATAGTTGGGTTGCCCGACTCCTGTGCTTGCTACCCTATGTTCTGCTCTATCGGCTAGGGTAGTAAAGGGAGAACTACTGCGATTGTGCCCTGGTCTAAACTAGACGAGAATCTCAGTAGAGAAAGCCAAAAACTGACTGTCATGATGCGGCGTGAGCTGGTCAACCATTTGACGACTTATTGGAATCTTTCATGATTCTCTGTGTCACACAAGGGCTCTTTTTTAGATCAAAAACATAAGGCACCATATGCCGCATACATACCAGGGGCTATGTCGTAGCCCCACCATAAAACTCCTATGGCTAAGTGAAAGTGTTAACGCCTTATAGTCCGATTGCCTGGTTCGCTGCATTATCACCTCCTTAATGGACCAAGACGTTGGATAAAGAGTGATTAAATGCTTTTCCGAACACCCTCGTACTTCCTACGAGGGGGCTGAAGCCGACGACTGGAAAACTTTCAGATTATATCGAAACGGCCGCACAAGAGGAATTCAAGATTTCAAGCAAAACATAAATAGAATTAACTATAAAATTGTTTGTTGCAATTTTCATACACATCACTCGAACACTATGTATTTTGAGCACTGACGCTCTACAAAGCGGGTGGCCTCTAGGACGTCTTCAAAATAATGCTCCGGTTCCGGACGGCCCTTGCCTTTGCGTGGACCCTTCGTCGCAACATCGATGGCCTTCATCTTCCCCCAGAACATCTTGACTCAGGCAAAAGCCATCCGTGCACCCTCAATGCACGTTGACTGCTTCACAGTGTCGATACACGATACCGCGTCAACAAGCCTTTGCAATAAACTGAAATAGCTATTCGGAACAGGCTCGGTTGGCCACAACTGGACTACGACATCCTTCATGGCAGCGCCGAACATCCTATGAAGTTCGGCCCATTGGGTCATCTGTTCATTGAGCAACAAAGGGTGCTTGGATGCGCCAAACTGTGACCTAAAAAGCTTCTTCGTTGCATATCCATCTCGCGCTTGGTAATACTGTGCCGCATCGGCAGAACTCGTCGGCAAGTCCAAGAACTCATCCAGAGAACTCCATACTTGGTTGAGCTAGGCATAGTTTGGGTCCCTCGCCTGTCAAACCTCCTCACGGGCCGCTCTACATTCCGACCGTGCTCCTCTCGCCTCTTGTAAGGCCTTCTCCAGATCAGCCGTTAAGGCTTCACTCTCCTTCTCCAAAAATTCATAGCGGCCGGTAGCATTCTCCAGCTCGAGCGTCATCGTGGATATCTTCTCATCTTGGCGCCATGCAGCTCATTCAGCTTTTTATTTAGTCGATGCCTTTTCAGCAGCAGCATTGCTACGACAGGCATGCTCCTTGGCCCGGGCTAGCTCCGCTCGAAGAACTTCAATGGCGGCAGCACCATCTGCAGCCAAAATTTCAGCATCATGCTTATACCACAAAAATGTATGAGGATTACCCCGAATACATACCTTGCAACTCGTCAAGACGCATATTGATTAAAGCAAGATCATCCCCTGCCACATCAAGCTTCCGTTGCAAATCGGCAATTTCCATAGTCCGGGAAGCGGCCAAGGGAGAAGAAGCATGTGTTAAGAGTTGATCAGGTTAGTCCTCAAACGATCTTTTTCGATCCTCCGTTTTGCTTCCCAGCGGAAGCCAACCCGAGTATCAGGGGCTACTACCTATACACAAGCGCATCTTTGCAAATGAAACATAGCTGAAAACATCAGGTTGCAAACCTCAAAGCCCTTCAGTAGGCTCATGAAGGCTTCATTTAATCTGCTCTTCGCGGACGAAATCTTCTCAATCACTGTACCCATCAAGGTACGCTGTTCCCCCGAGAAAGATGCTTTCTGCAACATGTCCCGCAATATATCCAGAGTCTCCGGGTTCCCCGAGGCTTCCCCAAAAGCACAATCATCCTTTGAAGGAATTGGCTCACCCGTCTTCAAAATCACTGGCGGCTGTGAACCAGACAGGTCGGGGCTTCAGTTATCATCAACCCCGGAATCCCGGATGGTCGGAGATCCACCTTTGGGCACTGCCTCTTCTGCTCCCCGGTTTAAAGGGGCCCTCCACGATGACACTTCAGAGTCATCTGCCTAATTGGGCGAGGAGGCTGGAGGAGGCATCTCGCTCTCGATCATCTCTGGGAGAAGACTCCCCGAAGAAGAGGATCGCCCCGAAAAATCCTGTGCTGACCTGTAAAAATGCATAAATGCGTTACGTGTATCTTCGCTAACAATAACAGAGCAGAACTCTATCAAAGTACTCCGGATTCTCTTACGGTTTGGCTGAGGGCTTGTCCCCTTGTTGTAGCTTCTCAACGGCAACACTTCCCAAACCCAAGCCGATCGACGGTGGGATCTTGCCCTTCTTGGGAGACCGCCCCTCCCCATCTTCGGAGGCGGCCCTTTTCCTCCTGTTCGGAGAAGGGATACTGGGTCCTTTTCTGCCTCCGTCTTCGGGCAAGGAAAGGTCAATTTCTCTGGATTCAGTGTCCGACTTACCTCCAGAACCAAGCATCTTCGATCTTTTCACCCTCCCCTGCTGGTGCCTGGTATGGCACCAAGGCCAGCATCCTTGTCAACACAGGAGTAGTTGAGTCCTCGGGAAGGGGAGCTGGACACCTAATCAATTCCTCCTTCTTTATCCAGCCCTGAAAAAGGATGATACTATTGGTATCTTGCCACTGGGTATCTGATTATGAAGTATTCGGTAAATGAGTACTTACTAGTGTGTCCGGATGGATGCAGTCAAGGCCAACATCTTTGGTGGTGTCCGGCCATTGCCTTTGTTTCCCGAAGTCTAATCTCCACATTCCTTCGTGCTTGTGCCGAAGAAGTTCTAAAGAGTTCGTGTCCCTTCTGGATTGAACTCCCATAGGCGGAGAGGTCGTCGCTGGCACGGCAGGGTCCGATGAACTAGCATTATATGAACGACGCTGGCTCTGTCGATGTCCCTTTCAATAAGGCTTCGGATGCGACTTTGCAGAGTTCGCACATCATTCGTTGATCCCCAATCTAGCCCCTTATTAATCCACGATGCAAGTTGAGTTGGAGGGCTGGGTCGAAATGCGGGTGCGGTCGCCCACTTGGAGCTGCGGGGTTCGGTGATATAGAACCACCCCTGCTGCCACAGATCGGAAGATTTGGCGAAGGATCCTTTCAGCCAAACGGCGCTAGCAAGCTTGCTCACTATAGCACCGCCGCACTCGGCCTGCTCCCCCTCTACCACTCACGGCTTTACATCAAAGGTCTTGAGCCACAAGCCGAAGTGCGGAGGAGTTCGGAGGAGGGCTTCGCACATAACGATAAACATCGAGATAAGAATAATGGAGTCCGGGGCCAAATCATGGAAGTCTAGCCCGGAATAGAACATGAGCCCTCGGACGAAGGGGTTAAGTGCAAAATCCAACCCGCAGAGGAAGTGGGACACGAACACGACCCTCTCGCTGGATCTGGGGGTGGGAATAACCTGCCCCTCACCGCCCGAAGCTTTGCGATATCTTCCTCCGTAACAGAAGAAGCTACCCACCGGCCTTGACGGCTAGATCTGGACATGATTGGGGCTGGTGGCGACCGAAACCCGGGTGTTGGAACTCAGGGTAGCAGGGGTTGAGGGAGAGGCAAGCATGGAAGAAAAAGATGGGGTTGTACCCCTATATAAAGGCTGCAAATATGAAACGTCTCCTCTCGGGCCTCAAAAACTTGCCTGTTTCCAAGGAGTCGTACCCAAGTGACGGTTGGGTTACGCACGTGCGGGTAGACAGGAATCCCTTAAAAAAGGGAGGCACGATCTCTGTTTGGATAAGATCCGCCAATAAGGCCACGTCCTGGGACGTGGGGCGACGGGCCGGCTAAAACGGTTCACAAGCAAAGGCCGGGCAGATGTGGTGTCATATTACCAAAAAGTGGTCGGTGGGTTGAACCCAAGAAATATTGTATCCTCTACGGTTTTGCATACAAGCCCGGATGCAATCATTACATCCAAAGATCAGCTAGGAGTTCGGAAGGGGGAACCCGCCTTGCAATGTCGAAGACAATCTGCACGCTGGACTCCTCGTCATTGAAGCGAGGTTCAGGGGCTAGTGAGGGAGTTCTGGACTAAGGGGTCCTCGGGCGACCGGCCTATTATCCATGGGCCGGACTGTTGGGCTGTGAAGATATGAAGGCCGAAGACTATACATGTGTCCAGATTGGACTCTCCTTGGCGTGGAAGGCAAGCTTGGTTACCGACTATGGAGATTCCTTCTCATGTAACCGACTCTATGTAAACCCTAGATTCCCCCTGGTGTCTATATAAACTAGAGGGGTTAGTCCGGAAATCATATATTCATTACCATAGTCATATAGGCTAGGCTTCTAAGGTTTAGCCATCTCGATCTCGTGGTAGATCAACTCTTGTAACACCCATATTCATCAATATAAATCAAGCAAGACGTAGGGTATTACCTCCATAGAGAGAGCCCGAACCAAGGTCAATATTGTGTCCCCTATCTCCCGCAACCATCGATCCTAGACGCACAGTTCGGGACCCCCTACCCGAGATCCACCGGTTTTGACACCGACATCGGGGGGTATGAACCATAGAGAAGTTGGAATGCAGTAGGTTTAAAACCAATATAAATAAAGAATGAGTTCATTACAGTACCTTGAAGTGGTGGTTTGTTTTGTTATACTAACGGAGCTCATGAGATTTTCTGTTGAGTTTTGTGTTGTGAAGTTTTCAAGTTTTGGGTAAAGATTTGATGGATTTTGGAATAAGAGGTGGCAAGAGCCTAAGCTTGGGGATGCCGAAGGAACCCCAAGGAAAAATTCAAGGACAACCAAAAAGCCTAAGCTTGGGGATACCCCAGAAGGCATCCCCTCTTTCGTCTTCGTCTATTGGTAACTTTACTTGAGGCCATATTTTTATTCACCACATGATATGTGTTTTTCTTGGAGCGTCTTGTATGATTTGAGTCTTTACTTTTAATTTACCACAATCATCCTTGCTGTAGACACCTTTTGGAGAGGCACAAATGAATCAAAATTTATTAAAATACTCTATGTGCTTCTCTTATATCTTTTGAGCTAGGCAATTTTGCTCTAGTGCTTCACTTATATCTTTAAGAGCACGGTGGTGGTTTTATTTTATAGAAATTATTGATCTCTCATGCTTCACTTATATCATTTTGAGAGTCCTTTAGAACAGCATGGTAATTTTCTTTGGCTATAAAATTAGTCCTAATATGATAGGCATCCAAGATGGGTATAATGAAAACTATCATAAAAAGTGCATTGAATACTATGAGAAGTTTGATACTTGATGATTATTTTGAGATATGAAGATGGTGATATTAGAGTCATGCTAGTTGAGTAGTTGTGAATTTGAGAAATACTTGTTCTAAAGTTTGTGATTCCCGTAGCATGCACGTATGGTGAACCGTTATGTGAAGAAGTGGGAGCATGATTTATTTATTAATTATCTTCCTTATGAGTGGCGGTCGGGGACGAGCGATGGTCTTTTCCTACCAATCTATACCCCTAGGAGCATGCGCGTACACTACAAAAAAAAGACACATCCGTGACATTTTGGGCCGAACGAATTTTGTTTCTGTCATACATATGACACTTCTATGACGATAATTCTGACAAAACCCGGTATCATCATAGATGTGGTGGGCTCCTACTTCTATGACAAAAATCATGACAGAAAATGGGCTTTTAGTCCTGGGCGGGCCGGAGACGCAGGTGCATGACATTCTTTGGGCCATCCATGACGGAAAAAACCATGGTAGAAGCGAGCGGGAGGAAAATTTCGGGGAGTTCCCAGTTATGGTGGGAGGTCGGGGGCCGAGCGATGCGTGTTTCTCCGTACACGTACACGCGTGTGTGCGAGGCGTTGGCTCTAACTGAACCCGAGCGAGGCGTTGGGCTCTAACTGAACCCGAGCGATTGCACTGCAGGCTACATGTTACTGAACCCGAGCGATCGATCGATGGCTGTTAACTAAACCCGATCAAGCGATTCCTTAGCTACTGCTGCTAACTGAAGCCGATCGATGGGATGAACAGTGAGCGTTGCGGGGGGGGTGGATGAATAGTGAGTGGTGGCGTTGCCTCTGGATGAAGAGGACCCCATGGTGTGGTGGAGGGCTGGATGAACAGTAGACGGTGGAGGGGTTCCCGTGGAGGGGTGGACGAACAGGACCCCGTGGTGTGGAGGGCTGGATGAACAGTAGACGGTGGAGGGGTGGTTGAACAGGACCCCGTGGTGTGGAGGGCTGGATGAACAGTAGACGGTGGAGGGGTGCCCGTGGAGGGGTGGTTGAACAGGACCCCGTGGTGTGGAGGGTTGGATGAACAGTAGACGGTGGAGGGGTGGTTGAACAGTAGCCGGTGGAGTAGCACGCGGTGGAGGCTGGATGAACAGGAGCCCGTGGAGGCTGGATGAACAGGAGCCCGTGGAGGCTGGAGGAGGTCGACGGTGGAGATGAACAGTATCCCGTGGAGTCCCGTTTTGCGGTACGCCACACCCCTCCCGATGAACAGGACCCCCGTTTCTACCGTAGCACTCCAACACAAGTCCGTTTCGTCCATTTTGTGGTACGCCACACCCCTCCCGATCAACAGGACCCCCGTTTCGACCGTAGGAGGTCCGTTTCCTCCGTTTTGGGGTACGCCAGACCCCTCCCGATGAACAGGATCCTGTTTCGAACGTGCCTGGTCGAACACAAGGCCGTTTCCTCCGTTCTGCGGTACGCCAGGCCTCGTTTCCATCACATGTTCCATCCAAGCCCTCCAGATGAACACGACGCATTTCGTTGCCTCCCCATGAACACGACGCATTCCGTTGCCTCCCCATGAACACGACGACGACGCTGTTTCTCCGTTCCAACCCAGCCATGTACACGAGCCCTGGCCGTACGTATGCGCGAGTAGGCGTTCGAGACCCCGCCCGTATGTACACATACGTGGCCGTATTTTCTTTCTTGCACCCTGGCCGCTGTACGTACGTGTACATGCTACGTGCGCGCCTCTACTACGAGACGTGCGCGCCTCTACATTGACCAGTATGTACATACATGTTCACGACCAGAATGACAATGCTACGTACGCTTCGACCAGGTGGGTCCCGACTGTCAGGCACTTCCTTGCCTGTGAAGATGTAGCTGGTGGGTCCCAGCAGTCAGGTGGCGAATCGTTTTTTTTTTGCCCGGACGCACTTCCTTGCATGTGAAGGTGTAGCTGGTGGGTCCCAACAGTCAGGGGCGAATCGTTTTTTTTCGGACGCACTTCCTTGCGTGCGAAGATGTAGCTCGTGGGTCCCAGCAGTCAGGGGGCGAACCATTTTTTCACGAAATACGGTGGCCCGTCCGGTGGGTCCCCGCTGTCAGGTGGAGGAATAATTATTTTGCGCATAATAAGGAGGCACTTCCTTGTGGCTGCCGTGGACCCAGCTGTCAGCCTCTCCATGTACAGTACTCTTCCGATGGAAGTCGGTCGTTGACCACGTTGACCACGCCGCGCCGAGAGCACCAAGGCGGTGGTCTGGACGACGGCGAGGCCTAGGAAGGGGACGGCGTGGAGCCGGGGAAGACGCAGCAGTGGAAGCCCACGCGGAGAGGAGTACGAGGGTTCACTGGTTCGGCTGTGGTGTGAGGCTGCTGTCGCCGCAGAATAACAAGGGGTGTGGGTGAGTAGAGGGATGGCCTAGCCAGCGGTGGGAGTAGTACGGTGCGGTGAGGCCTCCGCGGCATCACAGCCGGCCACGGGAGGCAGGAGCACGCGACACGACCGGCGCTACTTTGGGCGGCTAGAGCAAGAAGACCAGAGGTTGAAGAAGCACTACAGACGTTGGATGGACATCATACGATCACTGTAGCTAGAATCGTTTATATTGACTAAGTTGACAAAGCCCTTGGTACGTGTCAACTTAGTAGGCCCACGGCTCGGATTTGGCAGAGAACATATAGCCCATTTGTGATTTGTAAGAATGTACAACCCATTTTTTAATTCTAATGGAATTTACTACAGCCCATTTAAAGTTTGTTAAAAGTACAACCCAACTTCTAGCTAGGACAACGATTAATAATTTCAAACAACCGCTCAAAACAGAATTCAAAAAAAATTCCCACATTTTAATGGGATCCGAAATATTTTTATCCGAAATTTCTAGTCAGGTTAAATATAATTTCAAAATAAAGTTGTATTACGTTAAAATCCAACGAAATATTGCGCGGGCAACAAGTAATGAAATTAAAATTTTCAAATTCCAAAAATAATATATTTTTCAAACTAATTACGTGTTTGGTGCATAGTAATTGTAATTGTCCAGTTATTATAATTACATCCCATTTATTATTTCTTAAAGTCCATTTTTTTCTTGTTAAGCCTAATGCATACCTCCTACGAAAGTTTGCAGCCCTGCGGGGCGGAGAATAATAAGTTGACCCGGATATTGTGTACAACTGTCAGCCCAGTTGCATTGCTGATGTTGAAAAAAAAGCTTTTTTTATACACACATTTAAATTTTTTTGTATAGATAAGGAACATTTTTTATACACACATTTAACAATCTTTAAATACATGATTAACACATTTTAAAACATATTTTTTTGTCAACAGTGGGCCCACAGCGAGCCAATTAGCTCCAGTCGGCCCACAGTGGGCCGACAGGACCCAATCAGCCCATAGTGGGCCGACAGGGGCCAGTCGGCCAGCTGTAGGCCGACTGGAATCCAATCGGCCTGCTGTGGGCCGACTAGGCCCAGTCGGCCTGCAGCGGGCCGACGGTGTATTATTTTTGAAAAAAAATTACCCAGCGTAATATTTATGAAAGTTAATAAAAAAATGTATTATTTAAAAAAATAGCGAAAAAGGCCTGTGTAGTACAGTACAACCAAACATGGTTACTCAGCCCACACTCAGCGACGCCGGAAAGGCCCAAACAAGGCTTCTGTACAACTTTTTGAAGTCACTGAGCTCAATTAATAACTTAAGAAAAAAGTTAGATTACAGTGGAACCTAATTAAAAGCTTTCACGAGCAAATAAATAATTCAACGGGTCCCACCTGTGCATGTGTGTGTGAGAGAGAGAGAGAGAAAGAAAGAGAGAGAGAGAGAGAGAGAGAGAGAGAGACCCATCGGCCGATGCTCGTAAATACATCTTTTAGCCATATGCATTGCTGATGCTCACTAAAAACTTATATAGTTGACACAATCATATAGAACATCATAGCACACTGAACTTGCATACAAAAATTTCACAAAGGCGGCACAATCAGGATGGAAGCAGTGGATCGCTACGGGAAGGGCTATGTTGAAACCAACGAAGTCGCACATAACAGTTCATCGTCTTTATCAATGACGGGGAAATATCTTGAATGTTGTGCAAAGAAAACAGACAGACAACACAATAAGTTCTCCTAGCACATTAAGTTGACATACAACCCTTTCTAAAAAAAGTTCAGGTACAAAATTAGAACAGGTCACAATCAAATGTCCTGGCATATCAGTGCTTCACACCCATAGCTCAGATTTAACTAGTATCTGACAAGATTCAGTTGTTACCTCAAATTAGAGCACACCCAGGCAGCCAGCCCGGCCTCTTCTCCCAAAGAAGCAGTGGCCTCTGCCGCATGATGGAGTAGGCCCTGTGCCATCCATTGTTTCGAGCAACATGGGGAAAGTCTGATGTTGACTCCTGTAATGGACGTCGTCGACGGACCCTGGCACCAACGGCGGCGGCAGGACTTCGATTGATGGATTGACCACTTCTTCGACATGCACGAACACTCGATACAGGTACATCCCTAACGTGGTCCGCGGCGGCCTTGGTGGCAACGAATAGTACAACCCCGGCTCCTGCACCGGTATCTCAACACCAATCACCTTTGGCATGGTGGACGGCTTCTTCATCCATGCCATAACCGTCAGAGCCCGGCTGTCTGTGTCAAAACCGGCGGATCTCGGGTAGGGGGTCCCGAACTGTGTGTCTAAGGCGGATGGTAACAGGAGGCAGGGGACACGATGTTTTACCCAAGTTCGGGCCCTCTTGATGGAGGTAAAACCCTACGTCCTGCTTGATTTATTCTTGATGATATGAGTACTACAAGAGTTGATCTACCACGAGATCGGAGAGGCTAAACCCTAGAAGCTAGCCTATGGTATGATTGTATGTTGTCCTATGGACTAAAACCCTCCAGTTTATATAGACACCGGAAGGGGTTAAGGTTACACAAGGTCGGTTACAAAGGAGGAGATATCCATATCCATACTGCCTAGCTTGCCTTCCACGCCAAGTAGAGTCCCATTCGGACACGAGACGAAGTCTTCAATCTTGTATCATCATAGTCCAACAGTCCGGCCAAAGGATATAGTCCGGCTGTCCAGAGACCCCCTAATCCAGGACCCCCTCAGTAGCCCCTGAACCAGGCTTCAATGACGATGAGTCCGACGTGCAGTGTTGTCTTCGCCATTGCAAGGCGGGTTCCTCCTCCGGATACACCACAGAAGAGTTCGAATAAAAGGATAGTGTCCGACCCTGCAAAATAAGTTCCACATACCACCATAGAGAGAATAATATTTCCACAAATCTGATCTGCTGACACGTTTTGGCAACATGACATCATGCCATGGCTCGGCGATTATTCGAACTGTTTTTCTTTAACTAGCCCCGCACATAATGTGAGGCAGTTTCTTGACACGTCTTGTCAAAGCAGAGATCGTGTCCCCCTTATTACGGGATTCTCATCAATACGGTCGTGGGTAACCCAACCGCGCCTAGGACCCCTAGATTTTAGGCAAGTCCCAAACGGCTACGAGGAGGACGCTTGATATTCACCCTCTTTATAAAGGGACAAGGCTTTTACTTTTTTCCTCCCGTTCTCAATCGAATCCTTCCCCCGCCTCGAGTTCTAACACCCAAAGCCCAGATCATGTGCTTCGGACCTTCAATCATGTCCGGATCCAGCCTCCAGGGCCGGTGGATGCCCTCCTCCGTCACGGAAGAGGATATCAAGAAGTTGAGGGAGGCAAGATACCTGACTGCCGAAGTTTCGCATCGGCTGCCTGCCCGAGGGAATGTCGTCCCTACTCCTGAACCCAATGAAGACGTCGTGTTCATCTCCCACTTCCTCCGAGGACTAGGCCTCACTCTGGATCCCTTCGTTAGGGGTTTGATGTTCTATTACGGTCTTGATTTCCACGATCTAGCCCCGGATTCATTTCTCCACATCTCGGCATTTATTTTCGTATGTGAGGCCTTCCTCTGCATTACCCCTCACTTCGGCCTGTGGCTCAAGACCTTTGATGTGAAGCCGAAGATAGTCGAGGGGCAGTATGCAGCGTGCGGAGGTGCGGAGGTGCATTAATAAGCAAGATTGCTGGAGCTCCATGGCCAAAGGGTTCCTCTCCAGAGGTGTCGGGATTATGGCAATGGGAGTGGTTCTACATAACCGCTCCCAGAAGTGCCAAGTGGGTAGCTTCCCCCACCTATCGCTCGGGCCCTCCACCACAACTGATGTCATGGATCAGCAGGGGGCTGAGCTGGGGTCCAGCCAAGGATGTGCCCATATTGCATAGCCGCATCCGAGATCTCTTTGAGGGAGATTTTAGTTTGGTTATGGTAGTGCAAGTCATGTTGGTTTGTCGAGTCCAGCCTTGCATACGCCGGCCCCTCCGCTTATGCGAATTCAACCCAGAAGGACCGCGTGCTATTCAGAATTTCCTCAGCCTGACGCACGAGGAGATGTAAAAGTCGTTCTTCGGACCCCAAATAGAGTGTCCGGAAACCTCCGAGGACGTTGGCCTGAGCAACAACCGCACCGCGGCCCAAGTAAGTAATCCTCTAGTCGAACACACTGTCTTTCATTTATCACGACGTCATTCTGAAGAATCACTTTTTGACCAGGACTGGATAACAAAGGCGAAGATGATCCAGTGTTCGCCCCCCCTTCCCGAAGGCTTGGACAATCCGGTGCTGGAAAAGATGCTTGAGCCAGCACCTTACCCGGTGCCCTCAAAGGAAGATGAAGGAGGGAATAAAGAGGGCGAAAGCGGGCCTCCACCGCTACCAATTCCAACCGAGGGAACATGCGCCTCTGTGAGGGAGGATAACTCAGGGAAGGAATCTGACATGCCCTCGCCCCAGGGGAGGAAGAGGACTACCTCTGATTATCCAGAAACCAAGGTTTCCAAACGGGAGAATAAAACTCCACCAGAGGGTCCCGCCTCAGAGGATGCTCTTGCTGCACAAAGTCCATGTGGGGATCAGCCCTTTAATGAGATGTAAGTAATCAAAAAGTACTTAATAGTGAAGATATACTACCTTACTTCTGAGGAAGATAACCAAAGCATTTATCTTGCAGTTCAGATCTGAGCCCTTCTCAGCAGAGCTCGTCTTCGGGGGATCTTCTTCCGGAGATGATGGAGAGCGAAATGCCTCCCCGGACTCCCCGGCTCAAGAAGTGGGCGACCTTGAAGTGTCATCACAGAGAGTTTCTCCGGATCCGGCAAGGCCAGAAGGTAATCCCATGGTCACCCGAAGCCCTCAGTATCCAGCTCTTGAAGAGAGCAATCAAAAGAGTCCGGCACCATCTGGTATGCGGTCGGACGTATTGAAGGGTCTGCTAGAGCGAGCGACTATCTCAGAAGAGCACCGTACATTAATGTGTATGGTGATTGAAAGGATTTCGTTCGCCGAAAACGGGTTGCATGAAGCCTTTATGAGTCTACTGACGGGCTTTGAGGTACGTGAAATGATATACATTTGTGATGGTATCGCACATTTTAGGTGTGCCCTGTGTAGATAGTAGCCCCTGAGACTCTGGTTGTCGTCGAGAATGGCGGCGAACAGAGGATCATAGTCCCAGGTAATAACTAGACCGCCTTTATGTGCAGGTGTCTGAAGCACCAGTGGCTAGCCGGACTGATGGGGTTGCCGAACTAAAGCGGCGACTGGATGCGGCGGATGCCGACATCGAGCTTGTTAACAAGCGGCTTGACGAGGCACAGGGGAGGTGATGTTTATAGTGGATGTCACATAGTAAGAGCCGCGTGATGCCAGTATCTTTAATATGTTGTGACTGCAGATGGAGCTGTCACTATGGAGGCCTTGAGGGCGGAGCTTGCCCGAGCCAAGGAGCAAGCAAGGAGTAGTAATGCGGCTGCTTTGAAGGCGGCCAAAGAGTTGAGAGCCGAGAAGGCCGCTCATAGCGAGAGCAAAGAGAAAATGGCCAAAATGGCTGTGAAGATAAAAGACACTGCCGACCGCTGCCAGTTTCTTGAATAAGAAAACCGGGCGAAGGCTACAGACCTTGAAAAGGCCACAATGGCGACCAAAGACACCCGCTCTGCAATGAGAGCGAAGAAGGAGGAACTGCGTGAAGCCGGGGACATTGTGGCTGGAAGCCCTTTATGTTGCGGAGGAAGTTCGGCGATCCGTGGTATGCCCCTCTGGATCGACTATGGAGTTCGGCCGACGCATATCTGGACTTAGCGGCGAGCGCTGTCGATACGGCCGAATACTTCCGAGATCAAATAGATCGTGAAGTGGACAAGTTGTTCTGGTCACAATTTAGCATTCCAGAGCGTCCGCTTCCATTGACTGATCAGCTTGCCGAATGGACCGAACTCAACAAATTGTCCAGACTCGCCATGAGGTCTGTCGTGGATCATCTGTGGCCGGAAAGGCCAAAGCCGAACAACTATTTTAGCTTGGTGCAGCAGTTCCCTGGTACGGTGCCACGCATTAATGCGATGAAGAGGTCAGCGTGCATAGAAGGCTCGCGGATGGCCCTTGCCCGTGTCAAAACATACTGGGCGGAGATGGATGCCACCATTGTTGCGGCATAGGGTTCGGCCATAGGCCGAGTGGCTGCCGAGCACTATTTTGAAGAAGTTCTTGAGGGCGCTCGTTCGATAGAGGCCCAGTGCTCGAAGAATGTTATGTTTGAGTGATATGTATTCCTATTGTAAAAACAACGTTTTATTGAATTTATCAAGGTTGTATTTATACTTTTGCCTGAAAGAATTGTGATGCCTCCTGTGCGGCCGTTTATGTATATATATATATATATATATAGGGTGGGTCTATTATGATAACACCCTTTAAGACCTTATTCTAATAACACCTAAGCCTTATTTTGATAACACCTCGTTACTGTCCCATGCCGCAAACTGAACCACTTAACCCCACTAACAAACCGCAGAAAAGTCATCCCCAACCCACACCGCACGACACCCACTTCCTCCTCCACCGATCCAAACCCCCACCTACCCTCCACCTTCTACCGCGCCGCAACCGGAGCATCACCCTGCACCCTGGGCCGCTGCAGTGCCGCGTTGTCCCCGGTGCCGCCACCGTAGCACCACCCCAGGCCGGTGCTGCCCTGCCCCGCCCTGCCCCGTTAACCTTCTACGAGCTCCACCTTCTGTGGGCGCCGCCACCATGCCCCCTACTACCTCTGACCGCCGACGCTTTCCCCGCCACCACCACCGCATCCACCACAGTCTCCCTCCCCCACGCCGGATCCAGCAGTGGGTGGCCGCCTCCCGCAATGACGACTCGGTCCAGATCGAGGTGGGGGCGGCCACGACTTGCCGCTGATGGGCGTGACCTGCACTGTCCCCGCTCGATCTCGTGCCTCCTCCACGCCCCCACCCGGTGACCTTCTCCCCGACCGGATCTGCCGTCTTGCCTCGCCCTCCTACCCCCTTCCTCCTGCATTTGGCAACCTCCCTCCTCGAGTCCATCACGCCGCATCGTGCTGCTGGATCAGGCCAGCCACCGAGCACGGCGTCAACCCTAACCTTCCTCCCTATGCCGTCGCGACGGGCGCAGCCCCCAAGGCCAGATTCACTGGCCCACCATGGCGACGCACCCGTCCGGATCCAGCTGGGCTGCTCCAGGACGAATTCCCCACCTCGAACCTCTATTCAACCTTTGATCTCTCTGGCTCGGTTCCATGATCTCCTCTTTTGGACAGATGCGTTTCAACAGGGCCGTTCTATAGTCGAGAGACCATCGCCGTGCAGCTCGGCGAAACGAGTGATGTGGTACACTTGCAAAATTTTGTAGGTTTTGCTTGTAGGTAGTGTGCACTGCGTCAGGTGACCTCGCCTCCGTGTAGTCGTATCCGTGCAGTGCGGCCCGTGCGTGGGCAGCAGCTCGCAAAGGTCTCATGGGGTAAATTTGCCCCTGTGCAGCTCAGTTGCCGCCTCTATGCGGTTCAGCTAACTCACTGCTGCAGTACGTCGCTGGTGGTGCTCAAGTTTTTATTGTTTTTGTGCAGTGTAGTTTTATTTTATGTGTTTAGATTTTATTAGTTTTTTTGTTTCTGTGCAGTGCTATTAGACATCAGTGGTGCTCAAGTCATAATTGCGCTATTCTACTGTTGGTGCAGCTCGCTGATTCATGGTACGTGGTTCTGGCGTTGCGGGCAAGCAGTACGGTTCCGGCCACCCGCCCCTCCCCATGCCGATGCGCTGGACGACAACAACACAACAACACCGGAGGTGAGCGCCCTCCTCTCTGTCCTTTCCTTCTTCCTCCTCACCTCTCCCTCACATCTCGCTTGTGCCCTGCAGGTGGCGCCATGGCCATCTCAATCTTGTCCCTGCGCCACACCATGGATCTCGTTCGATAGCGACCTCATCGACGACCAAGTGTTGCAGCCCACTTTTTTAGTTTTGCAATTCGCATGTTAAAGTTTATTTTTGTAGTGCGTGTGTGCTTCTCGGTGTGAGCTCAAACGATGACATAGATCAGTCCACTCTATTCTCTAATGCAGAAAAGAAGGAAAAACCAATTATAAAAAATATGCAAGACTCGCTCTCTTGTGTGCAGTTCGTTTAGAGTTTGATTGATGTCCTGTATTGTGAGTCATGGAGTTCGATTGGGCTCCCATGGTAAAGTTCATAAAAAATTGTCCATTGAGATTGGTAGTGCAGTGTATAGTATAGAGGAGTTTACTTTGTAAAAACTTCTACAAAGCATGATGTAGTTTCTTTGTTAAAAACCCCTTGGTGGCTACGACAAAAAAACATGCAGTTTGTTCCGAATTGGGTCGTGGCTCACTTCCTTTGATGCAAAATTTGAATTGCACTTGTTCTTGCATGGCGTCGTGTGTTCAAAAAAAATTTGCATCGGCACTTGCAGTGCATTTCGCTGTCGCATGCGGTTCACTACACCTTGCCTCGCAGTTGAGATGAAATTATAAAGAGAAAATGCTAGCAAAAAATAAAAATAATGCAGTTCCCTTTGTCACCATTGCAATGCGGTTCATTTGTAGTGAGTCAAAGTGGTTCACTCTGTAAAGCAAGATTGCAGAAAAAAGTATGAAGTTCACTACTCTCATTGGTGTGGCTCGCTACTCTCTTGTGTGTGGTTTTCTACTCTCGTCCCGTGGTATGAAACACACGAAAAATTTACGTTCGACAAGAGAAATCATGAAGTTCACTTCACTGTCTGATGCAGTGTGGTTTTCAGTTTGAAGCAGTGCGGTTTTCTGTCTGATGCGGTTCACTCGTCGATTTTGTTGTCACGAAAAACAGAGTGTCCGCATTTTGGTAAATTCAAAATTGCTATTAAACCGTAAGGAATTAGAGAGCATGTTCTACATGAAAAAGTTGCGTCTCGTCGATACCTTTCCAACGGCATATCATTTGAATCATTTCGACAAGAGGTTTGTGAAAATTTCACGAAAAACGGCTGCTGCCACTCGTCGTTCGCCGCATGATTTTTAAAATTAACTTAAAATCATAAGGAATCTCAAAAACATTTCAACATATGAAAGTTGCGCCTCTCCCATAGCTTTTCAATGGTATATTACACACCTTGTTTCGACAAACGGTTAGAAAACTGGAGCAAAAACAGTACCGAAAATTTGAAATTTTTTGAAAAATAGAATTCCGCGATTTAGTAAATTCGAAACTGCTCTTAAACCGTAATGAATTAGAGAAAATAATACTTATTAAAAAGAAGTGCCTCGATGATATCTATCCATCGGTGTATCGTTTGCTTCATTCCGATGAGCGGTTTAGAAAAAAACGCGAAAAATGCTCGCTGCCACTCGTCATGGGCCGCACCATTTTCAAAACTACTCTTAAACCGTGAGGAATCTCGAAAAGTGTTCAACATGGCGAAGTTGCGCCTAATCCATAGCTTTCCAACCTTATATCATACACCTCGTTCCGACAAACGGTTAAAAAACTAGAGCAAAAATAGTACCAAAAAACACTGCGTACAGGTTTTTACGACACGAAGTTCACTAGTCTCTATAATGCAGTGCTTTTGCTAAAGAAAGTGCAGTGCCCTCGCGTTGAGCATGCAGTGCGGAAGTGTTATCAGAATAGTTATTCTGATAATATTATCAGAATAGACCGACTATATATATATATATATATTCCAGGATCAGAATAGTTATTTGGATCACGGTCGGCCCTATATAGGCCCGGCGCGATGCTCCCGAACTCCCCAGCTGGTAGGAAAGAAAAAAAATTGGGCAGCCCACTCACCCACATTCTCTCCCCAACCCCCGACTCCCTCCCTTCCAAGGCGCCGCCGGCCCACTCCACCATACCGCCGGTGCCACGACCCCTGCAACCCTCCGCGTCGACGGGGAACACCGCGCCCCCACCATCTCCGGGATCTCGCCGCCACAACCACCGCAACCCCCGTGCGCCACTAGGGAAAACCCACACCTCTACCACTGCCCCGATCCCCTCCAACGAACGCAGCCACCACCCTCTCTGGATCGCGCCGCCGCCGCCATTCTCCTTGGATCTCGCCGTCGCCGGCCTTCTACCGCGATGCCGACGCCAGCCTCCTCCCGTTGCGTAGCCGCCCACGATGCCTCCCATCGCTGGATCCCCAACTGGCCCGAAGCCTGGCGCCTCCACTGACGGGGGCCACTGCCGATCCCCCAACTCCACCCCACGGGATCCGCCGCCGCCAGCAACCAGTCGCCGGGGAGCAACCGCACCGCCCCGACCTTCTCCACCTTTACCTACCTTTCCATCCCCGAGCTCTTCCTGATCCCCGCCTCGTTAGTGCCATGCAGGCCTCCTCCGCCATGCCTCTGCAGGTCGAGCTCGCGCCGCTGAACGAAGTTCAAATGTCATAGCAGCGGCCAGACGGACTCGACAGGCTGTCATTGGATATTCTCCGTTCTAGCTGGATCCATCACTATCGCTGCGGCCATTGCTGGAGCTGCTCGGGACAAGGCCTCTGGCGTGCTGCCTCCTCTTGTCATACCTCCTTCGAGCCCCACCATGGTGAAGTCCTACTAGAGCAAGACGTCAGGTTCTACTACAGCAGGCCAGCCGTGGTGAAGTTCGACCCTATGCTACCAGCTCCCACTCGCGAGGCCGCCGCCTGCACCGCGAGGCCGTTACCTCAAGCCCCACGCCGGACATTGGATCCACAGCACAGGGAGTTGCTGCACCAGCATCCAGCTGCATCGGTGAGTAAGGTCCTCCGTCATGGCCGCGAGCGGCAGCCCAACTTCGACCATCTTGTTAATGTCTTCAACCATGTCCAAGGGAGACACAAGACGATACAAATGTATTGTGCAGCTGACCACCTTCAACCATGTCCTGCATGTAATAATAAGTTATAAAGATATTTGTTGTGTTATACTGTAGATATTATTTAGTCGGAATGCTGAAGATATTGATTTCTAAAAAATGCTGAAGATACTGCTCGCAATTTGTATGCATTTTGTACTTAAAAACCTATTTTTGCATCCAAATTTATTCATTTTGGATTCTCTATATGGAAGGTTGAGTAAATTTGTCGTGGCAGTACGAACAAATAGTAGCGGCGAGGTCATATGTATTTTTTCTACTACAGCGCTCGACTAGAGCAAGTCCTATTTTCTCATGATCTTGATTCTACCAATAAAACTAAGAAGTTCAAATTTCAAAAATGTGAAGTTCGATGTCTATAAAAAAAATCAGATCTTTCACATTATTAAAAAATAATACCTAGAAGTTCAAAATTTTAAAACAAAGACGTTCAAAAAACTCGATTTTCCTTGTTACTAAAAAATAAATCTAAGAAGTTTAAATTAAAGTAATAGAGAAGTTCAAAGTTTATAAAAACCTTAGATTCTCGTTATAAAGAATGACTAATAAGTTCAAATTAAAATAAGGGAACAACAGAGAAGTTATAAAAATGATTTTCCCCATTTTAAAAAAAATTAGGAAGTTCAATTTTAAAAATTAGAGTAATTCATTAAAAACACATTTTTTTTCTTGTTACTGAAGAATAAAACCAAGAAGTTCAATTTAAAAATGGGGAGAAGTTTGGTGTTTAATTAAGAAATATAAAAGATGGAGAAAATAAAATCAGGAAGTCCATATTAAAAAGATGGAGAAGTTCGATGATTATAGAAAACTCAGTTTTTCCTTGTTATTAAAGAATGGAAACAAGAAGTTCAAAAATAAAAAACAAGAAGTTCAACTTTTAAAAAATATAACACTTCAAAATTTCATAAAAAGGATTGAGAAATAAAACCAGGAATGCCATATTAAAAAGATGGAGAAGTTCGATGATTATAGAAAACTCAGATTTTCCTCGTTATTGAATAATGGAAACAAGAAGTTTAAAGATAAAATAACAAGAAGTTCAAAAATTAAAAATAGAGCACTTCAAAATTCATAAAAAATATTAAGAAAAATCAAATGAAAAATTCATTAAAAAACTCAAATATTTTCACGTAACCGAGAGAGGTTTAGGTTGATAACTGCCAGAAGTTCATGTACTACACGGTCTGCATTTTATATTAAAAAGAATAAAAGGCAAAGACTAAAAGTTTTGTTGTTACAAGTTCAAGTACTTCGTCGGAGAAAGTTAAAAAAATATTGTGAGAGAGATTTGTACAAAATAAATATCATTTGTGTAACACTGACGATGGATGGGAAAATTACAAACGAAAATACGTCACAGAAGGTCAACTAAAAACAGTAGGAAGTTCAACTACTACAATGGATGAATTTTAGATGAAAAACTTTTAAAATCGTCGCGAGTATGAAAAAACGATCAACACGGGAAAGTTGCATGTTTACAGCAGCTTTCCAACGGTATGTCATTTGCTCAATTCCGGTGAGTGGATGGAGAGTTACGAGCAGTGGATGGAGACCTATGAGCAAAAAAATCATGTGAAAAACAGAGTGAAGTTCAGGTACACGCGCCGAGAAGTTCAGGTTCTTCACGCGGTGCATTTTCGAAGAATCTGTTTCGCGATAGAGGCAGAACGCATGATCCCGCCGTTTTCGAAATTACTTGAAAACGGCCAGGATTCAGAGAAAACCATCAACATGAAAAAGTTTCGCATTTTCCGTAGCTTTTCAGCAGTATATTATTTGCCCCATTCCGATAAAGTTTGTAGAAATTACGGTAAAAATATGTTTTTAACCATTTTCAAAACTGACATAAAACCGTAATGAATTAGGAGAAACAATATATACAAAAAAGTTTCACATTTCTTCAAGCTTTCCAACGCCATATCATTTGCTGCATTTGGACGTACGGTTAAAAAATTAGCTCAAAAATACGAACTCGGTGGAACTTGTACCATTTTCTAAATTACTTCTAAACCATTCAAAATTAGAAAAAAACTTTTAACATAAAAAGTAGCGCATTTTCATAAGCTTTCCAATGCCATATTATTTGCCTCAATTGGATTAGCCATTTAGAAATGGCGTCAAAAATACGAACTCGGGTGTTCGGTTTACAAAATTTTACGATTTTCCGAATTACTCTTTAATTGTAGGGAATTAGAGAAAACTTTCAACATGTGGAAGGAGCGGTTTTGCGGCAGCTTTCCAACGCCATATTATTTGCCTCATTCCGATAAATGGTTTAAAAATGCAATCAAAAATACGATTCACGTTTTTTGTATGAAGAAAAAACGGTTTTCAAAACTGCTCTTAAACCGCTTACGGTTTGCCAAAAATTTAACTTGGGTCATGATACTGATGTCCATAGCTATCCAACGGTATATCGCAATCCCCATTTGGACACCTTTTAGCTGAAGTTCAACCTAGTACTCGGGGAAGGTCAGGCGCGTTACTCGGGAAGTTCATGTTGTGATCAGAATATTATTCTGATCCCGTGATCAGAATAGTGTTTATGTATATATATAACCTGAAAGATTGCAGTCGTCGGCTTCAGCCCCCACGCATATAATGCGGGGGTGTTCGCAGAAGACGCGTATTCACACATAATCCAATGTCTTGGTCCTATTAAGGAGGTGATAGCGCAGCGAACTAGGCAACCGGACTATAATGCTCTAACACTTTCACTTAGCCATAGGAGTTTGACAGTGGGGCTACTATATAGCCCCTGGTGGCTCCGCACTCTTCCGGATTCAGGGTGCGTACATGCCTGGCCGGGAAACGGCCCTTCGTTAATGCAGAGGAATCCCGAAGATTCCAATAGGTCATCAAGTGGTTGACCAGTCTCACGCTATATCATGATAGTCAGTTTTCAGCTTTCTCTACTGAGGTGCTCGTCCGGATGAACCAGGGCATAATCGCAGTAGTTCTCCTAGTGCCGCCTTAGCCGATAGAGCGGAACGTAAGGCAGCAAAACACAGGAGCTGGGCAAACCCAACATTTGACCAAAGACATGATTCGGAGCTGATGCATATAAGGCCAAACTCGCGACGCCGAACACTCCCTAAGGTATTCGGTCTTTATGGTGTAAACCGGGTCTAAACAGTACCCTTTGTAATAAGCCCCTGGTGTCCAGGTACGTGCATTATTCTGGCATGGCCACATGCCAAGACGTCAGCATCCTTCTCGATTGTACTGAGAAACCGAGGGATGTAAATCAACAAGAGACAATAAAAAAAGGTTTACACAGGGTCTTAATCTACAAAGAATCCTTGGAACGGGTCCCTGCTGCACATCTGCGCCTGTGTCTCCGTTGTGCCGTATCCTGGACCGGTGTAGCACGATGGTCATCTGAAAAAGAGAGGAACTTAATTGCCGTGCAAAAAGTTAAGTTATAGTAAATAAACAATATATAGTTGAAATTGAGTAAAGGTGAGCCTTATTGCCACTTTTGTGCGCGCGTTGAGCCCCTTGTATTGTAATAGGGGTATAGCCGTCAAACCTGTATTAATTACGTATAGCTGCACCGGACTCGTCTAACCGCGTCCATGGTCTTAACGACCTATCAAATGCTTGAGTTGGTGAGGCTGTTTAGTGTGCGGCGGCCAAGGCGGCCGCATCGTCTTTGGCGCGCAAGGAGCGCTCAATATTTCCATTTACTGTAATGATGCCACATGGACCGGGCATCTTGAGCTTGAGGGAAGCGTAATGCGGTATTGTGTTAAAGCGAGCGAAAGCTTCACGTCCGAGTAGTGTTTGATAGCCACTTTGGAACGGAGCGACGTGGAAAGTTAAATTTTCACTGCGGAAGTTATCGGGGAAGCCGAATATAACCTCTAGTAGGAGGGAGCCCCTGCAATGAGCCTCCGGGCCTGGCGTTACTCCTTTAAAGGTAGCATTGCTGCGGCAAATTTTTGTTGGCTCTATCCCCATTTTGCGGACTGTGTACTGATATATCAGATTTAAACTGCTGCCGCCGTCCATCAGGACTCGTGTGAAGTGGTATCCGTCAATTATTGGATCTAATACCAAGGCAGCCCATCCTGCACTCCGGATACTTGCCGAGTAATCCCGATGGTCGAAGGTGATTGGTTGGGACGACCAGTGGCGGAGCTCGGCGGAGCTCCGCGATGATAGGCCCTAGGGCATGTTTCTCTAGAGGTGCCGCTTTGTTTCTCCCTTTTATCATGTGTAACACATTGACTGTTTTGACTTCTGGTGGGAATTTCTTCTGTTCCCCTGTGCTTTGCTTGCGAAGGCTCGTCCTCGTCTTCACTTGGTGTATCCTGCCCCTTGTGTTCGGTGTTGAGCATGCCGGACTGTTTGAAGACCCAACATTCTCTGTGGGTATGATTTGCAGGTTTATCAGGGGTGCTATGGATCTGACATATTTGGTCCAGAATTTTGTTTAGGCTGGACAGTTCGTCTCTGTTGCCTTTGGAGGGCGGCTTCTGCTGGCCTGGCTGAGAGCTTCTAAATCCGGCGTTTACCGCCGAGCTCTTCAGGCTGTCTTCTTTATTCCGGTGCTTATTCTTGCTGCGTTGTGATTTCCCGTTTCCATCCCTGACTTCGGATATACTTGGGTCGCTGGTGCTGCATCGGGCTAACCAGCTATCCTCGCCCGCGCAAAAACGGGTCATGAGGCTTGTTAATGCTTCCATTGTTCTTGGCTTTTCTTGACCGAGGTGTCTGGCAAGCCATTCGTCTCGAACGCTATACTTGAAAGCTGCTAAGGCTTCGGCGTCCGGACAGTCGACTATTTGCTTCTTTTTAGTGAGCAACATGTTCCAAAGTTTTCGGGCTGACTCACCGGGCTGTTGAGTTATATGACTTAAATTGTCTGCATCCGGTGGTCAAACATATGTCCCTTGAAAATTTGCCCGAAAGGCGTCTTCGAGCTCTTCCCAGCTTCCGATGGAGTTTTCGGGGAGGATTTTAAGCCAGTGCCGAGCTGGCCCTTTAAGCTTGAGGGGTAAGTACTTGATGGTGTGAAGATCATCTCCTCGAGCCATATGGATATAGAGGATGTACTCCTCAATCCAGACCCCAGGGTCTGTTGTTCCGTCGTACGCCCCTATGTTTACGGGTTTGAATCCCTCTGGAATTCATGACCCAGCACCTCGTCGGTGAAACATAGAGGGTGTGCGATACCCCTGTATTTGGGTGTACCATGGTGTTCGGATGTTTGTTGTGTTGCATTGTCTGTTGGAGCGCGCTTGCGTGGTCCATAGATGGATGTGGTTGCGCCGTCCTTTTTATGTGAGCCCTTACGCGGATCATGTACTGGTTTATCTGCGGCGTCGTTTGCCGCTTTATGTTGGCTATGAGGTCGTCTATCCGACCGGATGGCCGTTTTATTTTTTAATTGTGGAGGATCTAAGGCCTCCTCATCAAATTCAGGTAGCAACTTTCGCTTCGGATAGCTCTAGGTGTGGCGATTACTGCCGTACTTCGCTGCAGTGTTGAGTACTTCACTCCATTTGATTCTGAGTGTGTCTTGTGCAGCCTTGAGCCTTTGCTTCTGTTTTTTCAGGCTCCTCGCCGTGGCAACAAGCCTTTGGTGGGCGTTATGTTGCTCCTGGCGCCTGTCCGGTGTGGTGTCGTCCGGACCGTTATCTTTGACGGAGTCGGGTTGTTCGGTTTGATTCCCCGTGTTGCCCTGGTCGGGCGATGGTTCACCCTGTTCTATGGCTGGGTCTATATGATCGTTATTTCTGCCGAGGCAGGATTTGGAGCGGCATTTACGCCGCCACTTTGACTCCTTCTTGAGGGAAGAACCCTTCGTTGCGTCCTTCTGTTCCTCGTCGTTGTTTTCTTTGGGTGTGTCCACCATGTATACGTCATGTGATGAAGTGGGCGTCCAGTGCCCTGTGGGCAGTGGTTCCTGTTCGTCTCCTGCATCGTCGTCCATACCGTCGATGTCTTCGGAGTCGAAGTCGAGCATGTCGGTTAAGTCATCAATAGTGGCTACTAAGTGGGTGGTGGGTGGGCGGCAAATTTCTTCGTCATCCGCATCCCAATCCTGCCGGACATAGTTCAGCCAGGACCCTCCTGACAAGGAGAGAGACCTTAATGAGTTCAGTATGTCGCCGAAGGGCGAGTGCTGAAAAATATCCGCGAAGGTAAACTCCATGATCGGCGCCCAATCGTATTCGACAGGAACGGGCACAGGCGGTTCGGAGTTCGTGGCCGGAGAAGGATCCGGCAGTTTGGCAACACGGCTCTCGTGAAGGGTAAGGTCGATATTCAGCTCGATCACTGCTGAGGATACGGCCTCCATGGTGGGGTCTATCCACCCGTCCATGGATGGCGCAACTGGCTCCGAATTAAGGGTCGGCGCGGCTGTCGGTGCGATTTCTTGAACACTGTCCGATGGTAGAGCTAAATCGTACTCATCGTGACCGCGTGGCGCACAAGGCAGGGGCTCGAATCCATCGAAGATCAAGTCTCCGCGGATATCGGCCGTGTAGTTTAAGCTTCCAAACCTGACCTGGTGGCCAGGGGCGTAACTTTCAATCTGCTCCAGATGGCCAAGCGAGTTGGCCCGCAGTGCGAAGCCGCCGAACACAAAGATCTGTCCGGGGAGAAAAGTCTCACCCTGGACTGCATCACAATCGATGATAGTAGGAGCCATCAAGCCTAACAGCGACGACACAGAGGAACTCTCAATGAAAGCACCAATGTCGGTGTCAAAACCGGCGGATCTCGAGTAGGGGGTCCCGAACTGTGCATCTAAGGCACATGGTAACAGGAGGCAGGGGACACGATGTTTTACCCAGGTTCGGGCCCTCTTGATGGAGGTAAAACCCTACGTCCTGCTTGATTTATTCTTGATGATATGAGTATTACAAGAGTTGATCTACCATGAGATCGGAGAGGCTAAACCCTAGAAGCTAGCCTATGGTATGATTGTATGTTGTCCTACGGACTAAAACCCTCCGGTTTATTATGACACCGGAAGGGGTTAGGGTTACACATGGTCGGTTACAAAGGAGGAGATATCCATATCCGTACTGCCTAGCTTGCCTTCCACGCCAAGTAGAGTCCCATCCGGAAACGAGACGAAGTCTTCAATCTTGTATCTTCATAGTCCAACAGTCCGGAAAAAGGATATAGTCCGGCTATCCGGAGACCCCCTAATCTAGGACCCCCTCACCAGCTGTCTGGAGGAACAAACATACTTACGAGCTCACCTCCAAGGTCGTTGATAAGCTCGTTCATGGACTCGCTGTTCCAAGCACGTCGAGGCATGCCGTGGAAGGTAAGCTTTGTTAAAAACTCAAGCTCAGAGGGCACCGAGCCCCATCCAGGGTGCCACCGATCAAATCTCACCAGCGCACCATCGCAGAACAAACGCCGGGAAGATTCAAACACACGACTACAGTCAAAAGTTGTCTGGAACCTGACGAAGAAATCAGCCGGTGGCGGACAGACTTCGACGAGCAAGTCACTTATTTGGATGCCGTGCGCAATGCCAAGAGCTTTGACAAGGTCATCCGGCGAGACGGGAGGCCGGTCGCCGTTGATTGTTACTGTGCGAGTCCTGGATTAGGGGGTCTCCAGACAGCCGGACTATCTCCATTGGCCGGACTGTTAGACTATGAAGATACAAGATTCAAGACTTCGTCTCGTGTCCGGATGGGACTCTACTTGGCGTGGAAGGCAAGCTAGGCAATATGTATATGGATATCTCCTCCTTTGTAACCGACCTTGTGTAACCCTAACCCTCTCCGGTGTCTATATAAACCGAAGGGTTTTAGTCCGTAGGACAACAATCACAACATACAGTCATACCATAGGCTAGCTTCTAGGGTTTAGCCTCTCTGATCTCGTGGTAGATCTACTCTTGTAACACCCATATCATCAATATTAATCAAGCAGGACGTAGGGTTTTACCTCCATAAAGAGGGCCCGAACCTGGGTAAAACTTCGTCTCCCTTGCCTCCTGTTACCATCCGGCCTAGACGCATAGTTCGGGACCCCCTACCCGAGATCCGCTGGATTTGACACCGACATTGGTGCTTTCATTGAGAGTTCCTCTGTGTCGTCGCTGTTAGGCTTGATGGCTCCTACTATCATCGATAGCGATGTGGTCCAGGGTGAGACTTTTCTCCCTGGACAGACCTTCGTATTCGGTGGCTTTGCACAGCGGGCTAATTCACTTGGCCATCTGGAGTAGATTGAATGCTACGCCCCTGGCCATCAGGTCAGATTTGGAAGTTTGAATTACACAGCCAACACCCGTGGGGACTTGATCTTCGACAGATTCGAGCCACAGCCAGGCGCGCCGCACTGTCGCGATGGGTATGACCTAGCTCTGCCACCGGATGGTACCCCAGAGGCCGCGCCCGCATCAGCTCCGACCCTTAGCTCGGGGCCAACTGCGCCAATCGAGGACGGGTGGCTAGACACCGCCTCAGGGGCTGCAGTCTCGACGGCGATCCCGAACCATCATAATCCTCCGCACAGCCCGTGACTCCAAGGTGCCGGACTCTCTTCCGGACCCCGAACCATCCGCGCCCCTGCCAATCGAATCCGAGTGGGCGCCGATCATGGAATTCACCGCCGCGGATATCTTTCAGCACTCGCCCTTCGGCGACGTTCTGAATTCACTAAGGTCTCTCTGTTTATCAGGAGAGCCCTGGCTGGATTATGGCCAACAGGATTGGGATGCGGACGACGAAGAAATTCGACGCCCACCCACCACCCACTTTGTAGCCATTGTCGATGATTTAACCGACATGCCCGACTTCGACTCCGCAGACATCAACGGTATGGAAAACGAGGAACAGAAGGACGCACCGCAGGCTTGTTCCCTGGAGAAGCAGTCAAAGCGGCGGCGCAAGCGCTGCCCCAAATCCCGCCTCGCCAGAAATAACGATCACACAGACCCAGCGTTGGAGCAGGGCGAACCACTGCCGGACCACGGCAATACGGAGAATCAAACCAAACAAACCAATTCTGTCAAAGATAATAGTCCGGACGACACAACACCAGACAGGCACCCGGAGCAGCAGAATGCCCGTCAAAGGCTTGTTGCCACCGCGAGGAGTCTAAAAAAGCAGAAGCAAAGGCTCAAGGCTGCGCAGGACACACTCCAAATCAGATGGAGTAAAGTACTCAACACAGCAGCGAAGTACGGCGACAATCGCCCCACCAAGAGCTACCCAAAGCGGAAGTTGCTACCTGAATTCGATGAGGAGGCCTCAGACCCCTCACAACCAAAAATCAAAACAGCCACCTGGCCGGATAGACGACCTCACGGCCAAATAGTGCAGCAAACAATGCCACTCACAAGACAATATGCGATTCACGCGGGGGCTTGCATCAAAAGGACAGCGCAACCAGATCCATCTATGGACCACGCAAGCACGCCCCAGCATATGATATAACATTCGAACAACGCGGTACACCCAGATACAGGGGTGCCACACACCCCCTATGTTTCACCGATGAGGTGCTGGATCATGAATTACCAGAGGGATTCAAACCTGTAAACATAGAGGCATACGACGGAACAACAGACCCTGGGGTCTGGATCGAGGACTATATCCTCCACATCCATATGGCTCGAGGAGATGATCTCCACGCCATCAAGTACTTACCACTCAAACTCAAAGGGCCAGCCCGTCACTGGCTCAAAGGCCTCCCCGAAAACTCCATTAGAAGCTGGGCAGAGCTCGAAGATGCTTTTCGGGAAAACTTTCAAGGGACTTATGTCCGACCTCCGAACGCGGATGATTTGAGTCATATAACTCAACAGCCCGGAGAGTCAGCCCGAAAGCTTTGGAACAGGTTTCTTACTAAAAAGAACCAAATTGTCGACTGTCCGGACGCCGAAGCCTTGGCAGCTTTTAAGCACAGCGTCCGTGACGAATGGCTTGCCCGACACCTCGGTCAAGAAAAACCAAGAACAATGGCAGCATTAACAAGCCTCATGACCCGCTTTTGCGTGGGTGAGGACAGTTGGCTAGCCCGATGCAGCACCAGTGACCCCAGTACATCTGAAGTTAAAGATGAAAACGGGAAACCATAGCGCAATAGCAATAACAAACACCGGAACAAAGGAGACAACACGAAGAGCACGACAGTAAACGCCGGATTCAAAAGCTCTTGAGCAGGTCAGAAGCTGCCCTCTAAAGGCACCAGAGATGAACTGTCTAGCCTAAATAAAATTCTGGACCAAATATGCCAGGTCCATAGCACCCCTAGCAAACCAGCCAATCATACCCACAGAGAATGCTGGGTCTTCAAGCAGTCTGGCAAGCTCAACACCGTACACAAGGGGGAGGATACAGCAAGCGAAGATGAGGATGAGCCTCTCAAGGGAGACACTGGGGAATAAAAGAAATTTCCACCAGTAGTCAAAACATTAAACGTGATACACGTGATCAATGGAAGAAACAAAACGGCACTCCCAGAAAAATATGCCCGAAGGCCTATCACCGCGGAGTCCTACCACTAGTCGTCTCAACCGATCACTTTCGACCATCGTGATTACTCAGCAAGTATCCGGCGTGCAGGATGGGCTGCCCTGGTATTAGACCCAATAATTGACGGATACCGCTTCGCACGAGTCCTGATGGACGGTGGCAGCAGTCTAAACCTGATATACCAGGATACAATCCGCGAAATGGGGATAGACCCAACAAAAATTCGCCATAGCAATATTACCTTTAAAGGAGTAACGCCAGGCCCAGGGGCTCATTGCACGGGCTCCCTGCTACTAAAAGTTATATTCGGCTTCCCCGATAACTTCCGTAGCGAACATCTAACCTTCCACATCGCTCCGTTCCAAAGTGGCTATCAAGCACTACACGGACATGAAGCTTTCGCTTGCTTTAATGCAATACCACACTACGCTTCCCTCACACTCAAGATGCCCGGTCCACGTGGCATCATTATAGTGAATGGAAATATTAAGCGATTTCTGCGCGCCGAAGAGCGTGCGGCTGCCTTGACAGCCGCACACTAAAAATAGCCTCACCAACTAAAGCATTTAGCAGGTCGTCACGACCTCGGACACGGTTAGACGAGTCCGGTGCAGCTATATGCAATTTATACCGGATCAATGATCACACCCCTATTAGAAATACAAGGGGCTCAACGTGCGCAGACAAGTGGCAATTCTTACTCACCTTGAATTATACATGGTTTATTTAAAAACTATCTTTTTGCACGACATCTTTTTCACCTAAGCTCCTCTCTTTTACAGATAATCATCGTGCTACACCCGTCCAGGATACGGCACAACGGAGACACAGTCACAGACGTGCAGCAGGGACCCGCTCCAAGGATTCTTTTTAGATTAAGACCCTGCATAAACCTTTTTTACTGTCTCTTGTTGATACATATCCACCAAATTCTCAGCACAATTGAGACGGATGCTGATGTCTTGGCATGTGGCCACGTCAGAATAATGCACGTACCTGGACACAAGGGGCTTCTTACAAGCAGCACTATTTAGGCCCAGTTTATACCATAAAGACCGAATACCTTAGGGAGTGTTCGGTGTCGCGAGTTCGGACTTATAGGCATCAGCTCCGAATCATTGTCTTTGATCAAATGTTGGGTTTGCCAGGCTCCTGTGTTTTGGTGCCTTACGTTCCACTTTCCCGGCTAAGGTAGCACCAGGAGAACTACTGCGATAGTGCCCCGGTTCATCCGGACGAGCACCTCAGTAGAGAAAGCCGAAAACTGACTGTCATGATATAGCGTGAGACTGGTCAACCACTCGATGACCTATCGGAATGTTAGAATTCCTCCGCCTTAACGAAGGGCCATTTTCCGGCCAGGCATATACGCACCCCGTGATCGGGAGAGTGCGGAGCCACCAGGGGCTATCTAGTAGCCCCACTGTCAAACTCCTATGGCTAAGTGAAAGTGTTAAAGCATTATAGTCCGGTTGCCTCGCTCGCTATGCTATCACCTCCTTATTAGGACCAAGACGTTGGGTTAGTGTGAACACGCGTTTTTTGCGAGCACCTCCGCATTATATGCGTGGGGGTTGAAGCAGACGGCTGCAATCTTTCAGGTTATACACATGTATACATAAACGGCTGCACAGGAAGCATCATACTACTTTCAGGCAAAAGTATTAACATAGCCTTATAACAACTTCATAAAAGCATTGTGTTTACAATGAGAATACATATCACTCAAACATAACATTCTTTGAGCACTGGGCCTCTATCAAACGAGCACCCTCGAGAACCTCCTCGAAATAATGCTCGGCCGCCACTCGGCCTATGGCCGAACCCTGCGCCGCGACTACGGAAGCGTCCATCTCCGCCCAGTATGCTTTAACACGGGCAAGGGCCATCCGCAAGCCTTCTATGCACGCCGACCTCTTCATCGCATTAATGCGCGGCACCGCACCAAGGAATTGCTGCACTAAGCTAAAATAGCTATCCAGTTTTTGCTTCTCCGGCCACAGCTGATCCACAACAGCCCTCATGGCGAGTCCGGACAACCTATTCTGTTCGGCCCATTCGGCTAGCTGGTCAGTCAATGAAAGCGGACGCTCTGGAACATTAAACTGCGACCAGAACAGCATGTCCACTTCACAACCTGTCTGACCTTGGAAGTACTTGGCAGCATCGGCGGCACTCGCCGCCAAATCCATATACGCATCTGCCGAACTCCACTGCCGATCCAGAGGAGCATACCGTGGATCTCTGAACTTCCTCCATAACATGAAGGGTTTCCCAGCCGCAATATCCCCGGCTTCCCGCAGCTCCTCCTTCTTCCCTCTCATAGCAGAACGGGTGTCCTTCTCCGCCGCCGTGGCCTTCTCAAGGTCCGCTGCCTTTGCTCGGTTTTCCTTTTCAAGGACCCGGCAACGGTCCATAGTGTCTTTTAATTCCACGGCCATCTTGGCCATCTTCTCTTGGCTCTCACAATGTGCGGCCTTCTCGACCTTCAACTCTTCGGTCGCCTTCAAAGCAGCGGCATTACTAATCCTCGCTTGTTCCTTGGCTCGGGCAAGTTCCGCCCGCAAGGCTTCCACGGAGGCAGCTCCATCTGCAGTCACAACATACTAAAGATACTGGCATTATGCTGCTCTTACTATGTGGCGTTCACCAGATAATAACACTTACCCTGTGCCTCGTCAAGCCTCTTGTTAACAAGCTCGAGGTCGGCGTCTGCCGCATTCAGTTGCCCTTATAATTTGGCAAACTCACTAGTCCGGCTAGCCACCGGAGGCTCCACCGCCTGCACATAAGGGCAGTCTGGGTATTGCCTGAGAACATGATCCTCTGTTCGCCACCGTTCTCGACGGCAACCAGAGTCTCAGGGGCTACTATCTACACAGGGCACACCTAACACGTGCAATACTATCACATATTATCTTACGTACCTCAAAGACTGTTAGTAGACTCATAAAGGCTTCATGTAATCCACTTTCGGCGGACGAGATTCTCTCCATCACCATACCCATCTGCACACGGTGTTCTTCTGAGATGGCCGCTCGCTCCACCAACTCCCTCAGAACGTCTGACCGCACACCAAACGGTGCCAGACTCTTTTGTCTGCTCTCCTCGGGAGCCGGACACTGGGGACTTCGGGGGTCTATGGGATTATCATCTGGCCTCACTAGTTCGGAGAGGCCCTCCGTGACGACACTTCGGGTCGCCCGCTTCTGGAGCGGAGGAGTCTGGGGGAGGCGTTTCGCTCTCCATTATCTCTGGAAGGAGATCCCCCGAAGACGAGCTCATCTGAGAGGGGCTAAGGCCCGAACTGCAAGACATATGCGGTGGTTATTTTGTCAGAAGAAAGATAGCATACCTTAAAGTATTTTGGGATCACTTACGACTCGTTGGAGGGCAGATCCCCCTGCGGACTGTGTGCGGCAGGAGCATCCCCCAAGGCGGGACCTCCTGTGGGAGATTTCTTCTCCCGTTTAGAGGCTTCGGCTTCTGAATCCTCGGAAGCAGTCCTTTTCCTCCCCCGGTTGTCCTCCTTCATGGAGACGCTCATTCCCTCGGTTGGAACAAGCGGCGATGGGGGCCCGCGTCCGCCCGTATTATCCCCCCCCCTCCCGATACCTTCCTTCGAGGGCTCCGGGCAAGGTGCGACCTCGAGCATCTTTTCCAATACCGGATTTTCCAAACCCTCAGGAAGGGGGGCCAAACACCGAATCATCTTCGCCTTCGTTAGCCAGTCATGGTCAAAAAGCGAACTCTTAGAAACAACTTCGAATAAAATATAGTGTGTTCAGCCAGAGGATTTCTTACTTGTTCGGCGGCGCGATTACTGCTCAGGCCCACGTCCTCGGTAATATCCAGACACTCCACTTGAGATCCGAAGAATGTCTTGTACATCTCCTCGTGTGTCAGGCCGAGGAAACTTTGAATGGCACACGGTCCCTCTGGATTGAACTCCCACAAGCGAAGGGGCCGGCGTCTGCAAGGCTGGACTTGACGAACCAGCATAACTTGTATTACTACAGCCAAATTAAAATCTCCCTCGAAGAGATCTCGAATGCGGCCTTGCAGTATAGGCACGTCCTTGGCTGGACCCCAGCTCAGGCGTCTGCTAATCCATGACATCAGTTGTGGTGGGGGGCCTGCGCGGAAAGCGGGGGCAGCCGCCCACTTGGCACTTCGAGGAGTCGTGACGTAGAACCACTCCCGTTGCCATAATTCGGACACCTCTGAAAAGGAACCTTCCGGCCATGGAGCTCCTGCCATCTTGCCTATTGATGCACCCTCGCACGCTGCCTGTTGCCCCTCGATCATCTCCGGCTTCACTTCAAAGGTCTTGAGCCACAGGCCGAAGTGATGGGTAACACGGAGGAAGGCCTCACACACGACAATAAACGTCGAGATGTGGAGAAAGGAGTCCGGAGCTAGATCGTGAAAATCTAGCCCGTAATAGAACATCAAACCTCTAATGAAAGGATCCAGAGTGAGGCCTAGACCTCGGAGGAAGTGGGAGACGAACACAACATTCTCATTGGGTTCGAGAGTAGGGCCGACCTGCCCTCGAGCAGGCAGCCGATGCGAAACCTTGGCGGTCAGGTATCTGGCCTCCCTCAACTTCTTAATGTCCTCTTCCGTAACGGAGGAGGGCATCCATCGGCCTTGAAGGCTGGATCCGGACATGATTGAAGATCCGGAGCACCTAACCTGGGCTTTGGGTGTTAGAACTCGAGGCGGAGGAAGGGTTCGATTGAGCACGAGAAAGAAGGAGCAAAAACCTCGTCCCTTTATAAAGAGGGTGAATATCAAGCGTCCTCTCCGTAGCCGTTTAGGACTTACCTATAATCTAGGAGTCCTAGACACGGTTGGGTTACCCACGAACCGCATTAATGAGAATCCCATAATTGGGGGAACACGATCTCTGCTTCAGCAAGACGTGTCACGAAACCGCCTCGCGTTATGTGTGGAGCTGGTTAAAAGAAACGGTTTGAATAATCACCGGGTCATGACGTAACGTCATGTTGCCAAAACAAGCCAGCAAATTAGATCTGCAAAAAAGTTATTCTCTCTGCGATGGAATGTGGAATTTATTTTGCAGGGTCAGACACTATCCTCGTATTTCAACTTCTTCTGTCATGTATTCGGAGAAGGAACCCGCCTTGCAATGCCGAAGACAATACTGTGTGCCGGACTCATCGTCATTGAAGCCTGGTTCAGGGGCTACTATGGGAGTCCAGGATTAGGGGGTCTCTGGACAGCCGGACTATCTCCATTGGCCGGACTGTTAGACTATGAAGATACAAGATTGAAGACTTCGTCTCGTGTCCGGATGGGACTCTACTTGGCGTGGAAGGCAAGCTAGGCAATACGTATATGGATATCTCCTCCTTTGTAACCGACCTTGTGTAACCCTAACCCTCTTCGGTGTCTATATAAACCGAAGGGTTTTAGTCCGTAGGACAACAATCACAACATACAATCATACCATAGGCTAGCTTCTAGGGTTTAGCCTCTCTGATCTCGTGGTAGATCTACTCTTGTAACACCCATATCATCAATATTAATCAAGCAGGACGTAGGGTCTTACCTCCATCAAGAGGGCCCGAACCTGGGTAAAACTTCGTGTCCCTTGCCTCCTGTTACCATCCGGCCTAGAAGCACAGTTCGGGACCCCCTACCCGATATCCGCCGGTTTTGACACCGACAGTTACCATCAGCACTTTGTCGGCAAACTGGTCGTCAAGCGCCGCCATGCCACTGTTGAGCGACAGCACGCAGCGACCGAAGGCTGGACGGACCTCAGGATCTCCGGCTCGGAGATCCCCGTTGACCGGCGACATGATAGTGCGCTTTAGTACAGGGAGTGCAGGAGGGGGATTTGGGGGAACTGGAGTAGGAATCGAGATTCCAGAGGTGGGGGAGGGGCGGGAGACTGTGGATGAAAAGGTAGCATGAATTTCGAGCACGCGCCAATATGCTCTCGGCGCGCAAGCGCACGAAAACACCGGTGGTGCCCACATGTCAGTCTAAGAGTCCTTATTCATTCTTTTTTGGAGAGCCCGGCCTTTTTTTAGGATCTTTTGAGAGCCCGGCCTGAGAGTCATAATTGACCTGTTTGGCATTACGTTACTACTCGGCCCATATTCAACGACACCTCACTGGCCCAAACAAGTGTACATCATCGAAAAGACACTGAGCTCAAATTATATAACTTGAAAAAAGGAGATATACTCTGAACACTGGAGAATGGTGATGCCCTCATTTAGCCCACCAGTAGTTTGAGACAATAAATAGTTCGAAACAATGATATATACAACATTCAAACACTGACTAGTGACTACTACTGACATAAACAGCAAGACATGATAGTTCATAAGAAGTCTTGCTACACCACCAAAACGCACCCATCTGCAGCGCTCAGACTCTCGTGATCCAGACGAGAATGGCATTCTAAACAGAAGCAACGATTACATAGTAAGAGTGACATAGACGAGGATGACCAAATGACAAGGAATATGCATAACAAAAGAAAGAACTACCCATCCAGAACCAGCAGCAAAGACAACAAAGTCATTCGAAGAGATGATCCAATACCATCATAATTTGTAGCCCCGCTTCAGCGACCAGTGATCTGGAGACACCAGTACTCCACCCTTTCGATGCAACAGCCCAATTACCTATCAACCTGAAGGCTCGAACCACATCACTGCCTGTCGTAATTGAGACATCCAAGGATCAAAGTTAATCCGGATGCCTTTGTCATTCTCACCTTCTTTTGCCTGTAGGCTGTATCGTTGACAATCAAGGGAGTTTGCTCCAGAACTCCTAGGGCTTGCCGTGTAGACACAGTTTTCCATAGCAAACAGAGCCTCTCTGCCATCAAGGTCCTTGCCAACGGTGATCTCCTGGTTAATCGGATAATTGAGTCCGAGAAACAGAGAGTGTGAACCAAGGCTGTTTACCCGCCTCCAACCAAAAAATCCTAAAGGCCCCAACAAGAAGGTATCCTGCTCATAGACGTAACAGCCACTGTCCGGATACTCACGTATTACACGGTGCTTGTATACAGTGGGGTTTTTGCAATATAACTTTTCCGGCTCATGTGTCCGAATGATCATCAGTCTTTTCCCGTCGTATGATCGAGCGAGGAAACAGTTGTGCTTCCCTGTTTTTGGCAAAGGTGGTGTGATTACAAAGGGCAGTAACTGTAGGGACACTGCATCATATCAAAAAGGACAGGCATTGTTAATGTAAGATCAGCATTGTTCAGAGTATGAGTAGGATAATGTAAGAAACAGCATTGATATGTCCCTATTGGAACTGGGAGGAAAATACAGGGAAATGTATACTGGGTTCGAAAATATAGAAGTGCCATGCATTGTTATACTCATGGTATCTCGCAATCGATTCTTCACAGGAAACTACCATGTCATGCATGTTATGTAATCATGTTATGTCCTCACAAACAAATTCTTCAAGGTAACTAACAGACCATGCATTGTTATATACTCGTGTTATGTGGGCAAAAATTTTATGAGGATATTATTCTAGCCATTGATTGCTGAAGGGCGAATATAGGTATGTACACATGGTAAGCATTGCAGGATTTCACTACTTCCAAATATAGAGTTCTCCATATGCACATTTACTTCCCTAATGTATGGTTAGATGAAACCAACAGTGTGGTGCATGTTTCTACATCATGAAAATGAGGAAACTAACATGGCCATTGATACACACTCATATTTAGTAGTAGTATATAGATTACTATAAAATAAGGATAATATCCATATATTCCTAACCGTTGTAATGACATGGTCACAATTGCATGAATTAACTCATTCCAAATATAGCTGATTTACAGCGTCTCTAATACATTGCCATAGTTCTACTCAAATTCTGCTCAAACAGAGATATGTCAATCATCACAAAAATTTCAAACAGTGTCATGGCGTCATCATTAACAAGAGAGGAAACAACTTACACGCGCCATCCCAGCAATACGTGGTGCCATCTGCTTTGTCGATCGCGTAGATGATGCCATTGTGTTTAATAGCATCACAGAAGTGTGTATCAACTTTGACGATGATCCACTGCAAGCCGAGTTGTCTCTAGCTAAAGAAGGCACCGGCGTAAAGATAGGCGAGTCCGCGGTCGAACAAGGCAATTAGCTTGAAGTCTGTGTAATTCGCATGTCGTGTGGGCACTTGGCAGATTACAATCTTCTGCAAAACAAGGTCCGTCCAACTGACGTAGTAATCTAGATGACTTGGACCGTGATGGTAATACTCTATATAATCCAACGGAGGAAGGATAATCTGATGGGAGGTTTGGAAGTTCACGAGCACCAACTTTTTACCGTCTTCTCTGAAGGCAGCCATCCAGTGGGAGTTCATGCCGACCCAGTACATACCTGCCAAGAAGTTTCGATGGTGATCGGATCGATGTCGAGGGAAATGATGTATGGCGACCCACTACATACCTGCAAAGAAGTTTCGGCTAATGGAGATCGGATTGAAGTCGAGGGGCATCATGCACGCCTCCGTATCATGGTGAGCCAATCTCGCAAGACCAGATAGCAGCAAGAAAGGTGTCTTGAAAAGCTTAGGCCTCGCTTCGACGATGGCCGTGTGCATGTCCCTCGAGCATGCAGCCAGCCGCAGGGCGCTCAACATATCCATACACGAACAACAGAGGTCGAGGATGTCACTAGGGAGATTGCTCCAATCGCGGATCATATGGATGCTGCGCGGTTCGTGTTCAGCCATGGTGGAGTTTGGAAGGGGGCTTCATTTACGGGGGAGAAGGATGTCGGTGCTGGAGCGGCTAGCGAGGGAATAGTGGTACTGGGGGAGGCGAGTGAGGCGACGATACACGGGGGCACAGTGAGATGGAGATGGAGAAGTAGATGGAGATGGAGTGGTGCTATGGGAGCGGAGAGGGAGACGAGGCGAGGCGCCAATGTGCTGTACAGCGGCGGTGACAGACTGCACTATGCACAGGGTGAGGCTGACTTTGGTAACCCGAACACGCCGCCTAGACTAGTCTCAGGCGCAGGGTGTTGTCACTTCACTATGAGGACCGGATGAATAGTATTTTGACCATCAAGTGTACTACAGTTGTACTAGTAGTAGTAGTAGTAGTAGTAGTAGTAGTAGTAGTAGTAGTAGTAGTAGGTACATGAGTACTCCAGTACTGTATAGCGTAAATAGGTCTCCCGTGCTAGCATGCCTATTCACTTCATCATTCAGGTATCATCCATATTGCGAGTAGAACCAAATTCTCGTGCATGCCCAATCAACACTCTGCCGCGATGCATCCAGTGGTCGTTCTGGTGCATCAAGGACGGCATGCAGATCGTTCCACACTTGAGAAGAGGAAAAATGGAAAGGTAGAACGCAGCAGCAGAGGAAGAGAACACTGGCTAACGAGGCTGGGAGGGGATCGAGCAGGAGGTTAATGCTCCATGCCTAAAGGTTTTGGGAAAACCTGATTTTCATAAGGTGACTTACACTCACCTAAACAGAGGGAGTATTCCTTAACTAGAGAATGTTGTGTCTCCCACTCACGCGCTCAAAAAAACTATGACACTTTTTTTATCTGTTTGCATAGGTCCCACCTATCAGGAAGGATGGGCACGTACACCAACAAGTACAACTCATCAGTCTACCCGCATAGCCTTTTCCTTTAGTCTACCTAGCCGTCTAATCAACTGCCTGCACGCCACTTCTCCCATTTACTTCTCCATTGGGAACCGATTCTCCTCGGCTTCTTCACCTCCCCTTCGTCTTCATTTGCATCCAAACCCCACTGCGTTCACATTGTTTTAACCTCTTTAAATAATCATCTACTACTTCAGTTAGACTAGCCATCTAATCCTAATTCTCCAAACCATAGCCCTCCATTCCAGCGGTTCCAAATGGCGATAGAGATTGAGATGCAGGTTTTTAGCGTCCAACATGTCCTCGTCGAAGGCTCGATGCGCATAGTTGCCACCGTCACCGTCCACCCAAGGGTTGTTCGGCTGTGGATCAACAATGTATCCAACTCCCTCGAAAAGGTAGAGACGAGGGTCATCGGTCTCGACGCAGAGTACACGGAGCGTGCCCTTGGGAAGATCCAGCGCGCCGCCGTCCTTCAGCTATGCCTCGAAGATGATGTTTTGGTGTACCACATCATACACTCGCCCTCCATACCAGGTGAGCTTCATGATTTCTTGTCTCGGGAGGACGTATACGTCTGTGGGGCAGCCATCAAAGGGGACAAACAGAAGCTGGAGCCGTACAACCTTGATTTGAATAGCATCGCTGACCTACAAACCAGAATCAAAATTCCTGTAGAAGTTTGTGATAAACAGACACCATCCCTATTCGACATAGCAAATTTTGTGCTCGGTACAAATCTTCATAAGGGTGACGAGACGGTGGCATTAAGGTCATCTAGATGGGAGAATTATCCCTTGACGTACGAGCGGACAAAATATGCTGCCCTCGATGCCCGTGTGAGTTTCGAGATAGCTGCAAGGTCCAAAGAGCTTGTTGGGAAGCCGTCTCCCACAGAGAATGAGAACAAGAAGAAGAAGAAGAAGAAGAAGAAGAAGAAGAAGAAGAAGAAGAAGAAGAAGAAGAAGAAGAAGAAGAATAAGAAGAAAAGGCTGCACCAACAGAAGGGCATTATGGATGGATGAACTATTTCCTCTCTTGTAAAAAAAATTATTCCCTCTCGGTGTATATTGATATAGATGGACTATTTTGATGGTGTGCATGTCTTTGGAACAGAGTAGTAGCGTGGGTCCGCTTGACTATAAGGAACTATTTATCCGCATATATAGCTTTCTCTGCTACTCCTTCCAGTGATCGGTATGCAGTGCATGTGTCCGTAGACATGAGAGCTTGTCCATGGAAGTTCAACTATGGCGACCATCACGTTTCATCTCGCGATTCCCACGACGCCTCTCCAACCCACGGCACCACGCCCCCCGACGTGCGCTTCACCCCTCTCGGCCGCACCGCCCCTCTGCCTTTGTGTGCATGACATGTGGGCCACCTAAAATGCAGCGAGCATCAAGTTTCTACCACAGCCACCCGCGATTCCCACGACGCCACTCGAACCCATGAAACCACACGTCCCCCGACCTGCGGCTCACCCCTCTTGGCCCCACTGCCCCTCTGCCTACGGGAAAATTACATGTGGACCAGTCACCTATCGGGTCCACATGTTATTGACTCAAAGGTAGGTGTAGTAAGGAGCTGAAGCTCAGTCCCGACGGCCCTGAGAGGGAAATGTAACTCCTGCGCCAGGGCTTGTGGTGCTCCCGCAGCACAAACTCGTGCCAAACTCGAGATTTGTTTCTTTACTATACATGCACGCAACGATTTAATGGACATTGTAATCTCAACATGTGATTGGGAGATCTAAATTTTAATTTGAAACTTATAAAACGAAAAGATTCAAAACAAATAAACTGGGAGAGAGGGAGTATATCATAAGATGTGTCCCATACAAAATAAGTCCCCTGGTTTGTCACCGCGAAGATGCGGTTAGAAAGGAGCACAGCGTCTTCCTACTCGTACGGCAACAAATCGACCGCAGACAGCATGGTCCGCCTTTGACCGCCATGTGCAAGGTTCGTGCTATCTTATTTAATCTCACTATGGTTCCATCATACCAATTCATGTGGTGGCCCATTGCATGGCTGATCCCAATGTTGGTCAAAGGTTCTATGGGAACGGTTTCACCATTGTAAATTTTTGTGCAAATTTATGTTGGTACCCTCCCGTACATATGCAAGCCAATCTCCACTCACACCGAGCCTAACCTGTGAAACAGTGGGCAGGGGGAGAATTAGGAAATGGACACGGAAGTAGTCTTTAGAATGCATTTACTACGTGATCAAACTCATCTTACCTGCTCATCGGAGGAAATCCGAGTGCCCCTCAACGTCGGCATCTCAAGGGGCATCAACTTGCAACTACGGCCACACCGCGCTGGAGAGACCCCCAAGGAAACATCCTCGTGCGTTCCACGGAATATCAAGATGCATTTGTATGAGTAGTTTATCTTGTGAGAGAAAAGGATGAACGAGGGAAGGCCTCTAGAGATAGAGATGGACACTACTACTACCAATGTGCTGGCACGTGCGTTGCAATGGATCCAAAGTAGTAGAATAATACTTGTTCAAATGCTTGAAATATAAACTCTCTAGTTTTGATATACATGTGTCAGCAGACATGACAGCTTGTCCATGGAAGTTGAACCACGGCGACCATCACGTTTCTTGTTTCTACCACTGCCACACCCACACGCGATTCCCACGACGCCGCTCCAACCCACGGCACAACGTCCCCCAGCGTGGACATGGATCCTCTGACGTGGCTATCACTGCCTTGCCCTGCCTTTCCTTCGCTGACAGGTGAGACCCACGCTTATGGGTCCCACATGTCAGTGACAGAATGGTAGGATTGTTCGCGTCAGGGGATCCTCATCCCCCCGACGTGCCCCTCATCCCTCTCGGCCCACCGCTCCTCTGCCTTTGTGTGCATGACATGCGGGCCAGCTGAACTACGACGACCATCAACTTTCTACCACAGACACACCCGATTGGACGCGGTTTGCCTGCTCCGATCCGTACTCCCGCACCATCGAATTTTCATCCAGCGGCTGTGACACATTTTGTCCCGGGCATCAATCCTCAGCTGGAGTACTTATGTACTACAGGTAGTACCCGCCGGTGTGGCCATCTACGCCTCGTAACGCCCCGACGCCCAGCTGTGGCACCCTCGCCACGGCCACACCACCACCGTCCGGTTCATCTCGAACGAGAGAGTCGCGAACCACGCCATCACCATGAGAATGACATGTGGGCCAGCCGCATTTAAGGTCCGCATGTCATTGACTCATAGGCCGGGCACTAAGCCACTGAAGTTCGGTCCCGTGGGCCCCGAGAGGGAAATGTAACTCCTGCGGCAGGCCTTGTGGTGCTCCCGCAGTACGAGCTCGTTCCAAAACTGGAATTTGTTTCTTACTACTACTCCTACCAACTAGTACTAGTAAGGTACACGTGCATTGCACGCATGAGATTCTGGTGGTTCGTGCATTATGCTTCTACATATGGAGCTTTCTGGATTCTAACATGTGGCAAAATCTCGTGGAATGTAAGGTTAGGCAAGTTTGATTAACTTAGGTGAGTATTTGGTTCAAGCCACACCTTAGGCAAGCTACACTAAGGCCCCACATGACATACACACAATCTAAGATGACATATTCACCTATACGGAAGGAGTAGTGTTTCTAGCAAGATGCCCGCGCGTTGCATGAAGTTGATGGAAAAGGTAAGCACAACTTATAAATTGACGGATGGAGTACTAGTTACAGTGATGCATATAATTAAGCAAAGGGATCACACATGTCGGTATTGACTGGAACGAGAATGCAAAAACACAATAAGAATTAAGGCCACGATGATGCGATCGCAGTGGTGGTTACAAAAGGCAAGAAGAAATATGGATCCACGAACGTACGACCTCCTCCTCCTCAACTTAGTGCGCCGGGCCACCGACCGGCGTTTAAGGAGCGGCGGCTTTTGTGGCGAGGTCGAGGTGCTTCTCAGCAAAGGCATCCAAGACTTCCAGCCGGTTGAGGAAGGCCAACGTCGTAGCGTCCTCACTGGCCTTGTAGATACCTATGTACATGATTTTCTCGTACACGTGGATGTGTAGGTCGACGAATTCTTGCAGGGCGAGGCGCCTCGCGGCGAGCGGGACCTCCAGGTGGACATCCTTTGTGGCGTCGGCGCGCAGTCGCAGGGCCACCGGTGCTTGAAAGAGGTTCCGGCCATGGAGGCCGATTAGGGTGGCAGGCAATGAGGAGCCCGGGCGCGCGGGCTGGAGGAGTACGGCGATGTCGTCCGCGAGCTTCTTGATGACGGTGAACTTGTTGCTAGTGTCAACGATCATCTGGTCCAACTGAGAGTCGTAGTTGGCGTCGACGGCGGCCATCCACTAGCCGGTCTCCAACATCGTCTGGAGACGATCCTTGGCGCCATGCCGCAGGCCGGCGTCGTGGACCATCTGGCGCAGCCGTTGGCCGCTCACGCGCATCGCCGCCATGGGTCTGGAGTGAGCTCTTTTGCGCTTAGTGTAGGTGCTTAGGCAAATGCTTAGGTGCGTACGATGTGGTAGATGCATTGGAATGGAGGGGCGCCTTTATATAAGGGCAATGAGGGCAAACTGCATTGCATTCACATCGTGCAGCCTCTTTTCCCGGACCTCCTCCCATTACTTCCCTTATGCATTAATTGAAGGAGGATGCATTGGCCGTTCAACATATCGGGAACCGCTACTCCCTCCCTCATCTGCATTAAAGCTGTATCGGGAACTGCGCCGCCCGCTGTCAAATCGAATAGTCCCTCCGTCTAGGTGATTATTAAGTCATCTTACGAAAACCACTCGTTTCTTCACATTATATACGTACAATATATATGGCCAACATCATATAGCCAGCAGTTTTGTTGTCAAAGAATTTCAGGGTGCTTAGTTTTGTCAAAGAATTCCAGGGTGCTTAGTTTTATTTGAGGGGTGGGTTGTGCACTTATGCTGAACACCATTATTGTGACAAGCCTTTTTAATAGTACTACTGTACAAAAGTGGAGTATATACATTTTTTAAAAGGCTAGAGGGCGGGGTAGTCTAGCTCGATCGGTTTCACGAGAGGCGAGGGCCTTTGTGATTTGCCGGCTCATTACTGCTGTCAAATCGAATAGTACTGCGCCGCCCGCTGCACGCCCGGTGCCTCCATTAAACCCCTCCGTTAAACCCGCATGCAAACCGAGAATCCTACTCCGGCCATACGTCCGTTCATGAGCGGGCCGGAATTAAATGCAACACCGTCCGAGCTCCTCCCGTCCGCCCTCAGTTTAAACGAGGCCAGACGCCGGCCAAGCTCCTACCGTCCGCCCTCTATTTACACGAGGCCAGACAGACAGAGGGCAAGAATCGCACCCCTCCGCCGCTTCCCCATCTCCTCCTTCACCATTTTCTCCACTCTTCCGATGGCTTCCAATGAGCCGTTCACCGGCATATTACCCGGCTGGGTGGCCCGCTGAGCCCACCAGATACGGGCGAGGCCGCTCAGTGCTTCACCAACCTCGCTTGGCCCGACGGAGCCAGCGGCCCCAAGCAGGCGCGTGGTTCAGCAACTCGCCACTCCAGTTCAGCTTGATGAGGAGAGGCGAGTTGCTCCATGCCGGCACGGCGGCGAGCACGCCGGTACGGGCGCCGTCACTGCCGTGTCGTACCGCACCACCAGTGTCTGCGGTGTCGCGCCTCCCGTGTTTGTGGGCGCGCCTCCCATGCCTCCAGCAGTGCCATGTAGGCAGAGACAGAAGCCGGGTGCGTGGAGAGCGACGAGAAGGTGGCCAGCTTCTCCGTGTCCGCCGCCATCATCGAGGAGAAGTAGAACACGGGAGGCCGCCGCCACTTGGGACCCATGAAGGCCACCGCCAAGGCGACGACCGCGGATTCAGGTGGTTTCTTTGCTGCTTCGTCTCTTCCGAGGACCTTCGTCGACCTCGCAAGTATCTGACGGACATGAGGAAGATAAAGGGATCCGCGGGCGGCCATTTAGAACTAAAATAAGTCTAGATACATCCATTTCTAGGACAAGTATTTCCGGACAGAGGGAGTATTAATTATACAAGAGAGCCGGATTGGCACCTCTTAGTTCATGTAAATGTAATGAAATCCATCATGTTTATATGAAGATCCGGATTTTTATACGAAATCCTTCATGCTTATATGAAATCAGTTTGTGTTTGCACGAATTTCATCTGGTTGATTAGAGTTGTAAAAATGTATGCCACTAGCGTTTGATGTCGTCCTCCGCTTAAGGAAGCGGGAGGAAATTTGCTGGCTGCCGTCGGAGATGCTCTTTATGTTGGTGACATCCAATCCATTTGAATTAATTGCCTGTATGATTGTCCCTCTATAAAAAGTTAATTGCATGTATAGTGTACACGTGACTTGCAGGGGGGCTACAACTTCGTACAGAAAGTTAAAAAGAAACAAGTCCATCCTTAATCTTGTATTCTAAGTACTTTGTGGGTTCCACTGTCAGTACAGTAGCGAAAGAATTATATATTAAATAAGTAGAGTAATATATAATATAAAAATATAAAGTTAAAAGACAGAATTCGAACTCATGTCATCGCGTTGTGAGCATCAGGCGTTAACCAGCCCAACACATTTTTGTTGTAGACCATGCTGGAGATATATCTCCATGTCTACTCTTATATATACTCCATTTGTTCCTAAATATTTGTCTTTTTCAGATTTCAAATGGACTACCACATACAGATGTGTATGTAGACATATTTTAGAGTGTAGATTCACTCATTTTGCTCCGTATGTCTTTTCAGGAAGGGGTCAGATTTGTCCTTGATTTATTTATGAGGTATCCAGATGGCACTGCACCGCCAAGAAAAGAGGGTAACATCAAAATTATGGACTACATTTTTGAGTATGTTGGTAAGGTCCGGTCATAGTCACTTGTTGAAATCTCTAAAAAGACAAATACTCCCTCCGCCCGGAAATACTTGTCATCAAAATGGATAAAAGGAAATGTATCTAGACGTATTTTAGTTTTAGATACATCTCTTTTTATCCATTTTGATGACTAGTATTTTCGGACGGAGGGAGTAGAAAAAGAGTTGGTGATGATGGTGTGTGTGCCATCCTGCAATATAGGCCTTGGATTTATATCTAACGGATAGGAAAGAAACTATGGCAATTTTGCAAAAGTATACCCACACGTCTCTCCATGTTCGCAAATAAGGCCTTCCCTCGTTCAACCTTTTCTCTCACAAGGTAAACTACTCATACAAATGCATCTTGATGTTCCGTGCAACGCACAGGCAGCTAGATAATTTCTTTTAAAATAGTTGCTGCGATAATTGGGTTGAAGTGATATATTTTATGTCTGCCCCGAATGATTTCAGATTCACTAGTAGTAACAAAGAAAAGGTTGCCTTGTTAATTAACAGAAAACAGGGTGAAAACTATCACATGAGGCCCATAAAAACAAGGCACACTGGGTCCAGCGTCATCGTCACTACAGCTGTGCGCGCGTGAGAAGTCTACATATCGAGGGGGCTACCGAGCGAGGCACCAAGACACAATGTTTGAGAGAGAAACCAATTGACAGATTATGATCAGATCGAGTTGTCACCCTTCTGCTGTCATTGTTGGGGGGGAGGGAGAGAAAGACGTATTGAGAGTGTGCGCGGTAGGCACAGAGGCACAACTAGCGAGTGTGTGTGTGTGTGTCTGTTTGAAAGAGGAGTAGATAGATTATTATCAAGATCGATGTGCCACCCTCCTCCTTCGGTGCTGGGTAGTGTGTGTGTGTGTATGTTTGAGAGAGAAGCCAGTCGATAGATTAGTATCAAAATCGAGGTGTCACCCTACTCCTTCGGTGTTGGGAAGTGTGGGTGTGTGGGGGGGCAGTGACACTCACATATCTCTAATCTTATAAAAAAACAGAGTTGGTGATGATGGTGTTCCTGCCATCCTGCAATATAGGCCATCCGATTTATATCCGACGGACAGGAAGGAAACTATGGCAATTTTGCAAAAAGATACCCACACCCCTCTCCGCATTTGCAAATAAGGCATTCCCTCATTCATCCTTTTCTCCCACAAGATAAACTTCTCATACAAATGCATCTTGATGTTCCGTGCAACACATGGGCATCTTGCTAGTAGGGAGAAGGAGTTTGTGTGACACTTATCTAGCTATATTAAGGGATAGGTAGATAGCATATGTGTGAGAGACATTAGTGGCTGTGGGTGGGCGGAATTAAAGGGGTGGGCGTGTTAGACATAGAGAGCGTTTGTGTTTCCATGTGAGAGACTTGTAGGATGGGGTAGAAAGACGAATTTAACCCTGACGGAGGGAGAGAAATACACGAAGTGCGCATGTGCGATTCCGATGCCCACAGGGAAATGAGATACGTATTCGTGTGAGAGAGATTGCACAATTCATTCACGTATCACTATCTAGCGATCGTGGACGTGCATCGCTTGAACATAAGTCAATATCTACTTCGTATCGTGGCCAAAGGTACAATATCGATTCAACGCTATAAAGATTGGACACTGACATATCTCATTTTTCTATTTAAATAAGCCTTTTTAGTTGTGCATGCCAAAGTTACAGTGATGTTTCTTCAAACAACCAATGTAGCTATCATGAACATGCACCATTGTTACTCTTGCATTCCAATTCATTAGTCTTGGATGATTTAAGTTTCTATTTTGAAGTAATATATGTAATATTCATATATGAATTCAATGGGTACGCAATTTATGAAATGGAGGCTATGTAATCATATGAGGTAACACTTTTAAGTAGCTGACTACAATATCCATTTCTTTTTGTGCGCCTCTACACTAACACGTCAATGCATTATGTTTAAAGTAAATAACCAATGACACTAAATTATCTATTTACACGAGAAATACATAGGCTGAGTGTTTGATCCCTTTTTTGTGAACGCGCCACTACACCTGTACGATTGGCCGCGCCCGTGTGAACGTCCAAGTTATCGGCGCATCATCCCAAGTTATTGTCTTTTTTTCTCGGGTGGACTTCACACCAGTTATTAACTGCTGACGCGTGCCCCGTGTACACAGTCTAGCATGACCTTCCTGCTAGCACGGTCCAAAATTAGTTGAAACTGGATACGAACGATCCCGCGGGCGACAAAATCTCCCGCCTCCTTCTAAAATTTCCGCCAACTTAGTCTTTAGCATGCGAAATCCCCCTTTTGTCCTTGGTGCACGGAGACCAACAGTTACAATACCGCCCTCATCTACATGATAGGTCGGGCCTGCTTTGGTAACTTTCGGTTCCCCCACTACACGGCACCCCCATTTCCTCTCCCCCTCCCACAAAAACGACTAACTCCACAGCACCAGAGCATCTTACATCACGCCGTCCGTACTTCATCGCCCTTTCTCCCCCCTCTTGAAACCCTAGACTGCTCATCCACCGGCGTACCATAGCCCATTCACTGCCAGCGGCGTCCACCTCGCCGGATCTGCATCTGCGGCCGCATCTACCCCTCCCACCTCCCCTAGAAACAAGTAGACTGCTGATCCACCACTGTACCACAGCCCATTCAGTGCCGGCCTTGTCCACGGCGCCGGATCTGCTTCGTCGGTACTCTCGTCAACCGCCGCGCATCTGCAGCGGCTCATTCGTACTCCCCGTCGGAAACGCTTCGTCCACACCCCCCGGAGCCGCCCCACCAACGCCCCCGTCGACGGCCTCTGATCCTCTTCGCCAACACCTTCCTCAACCCTACCAGAGACGCTTCGCCGACACCTTCCTCAACCCTATCGAAGTAGCTTCGCCTATACCATTCTCAACCCTACCGGGGCCGCTTTGCCAACTCACAAGTCCACGGCCTCAGATCCGCTTCCTCACACCCTCGTCCAACCTACCGGAGCAGCTTCTGACGCCCCATCCACAGCCGGAGATCCGCATCGTCGACACCACGCTTAACCCAACCTCCGGAGCAGCTTCTAACGCCCCGTCCACGGCGGCAGATTCGCATCATCGACAACATCCTTAACCCAACCACCGGAGCAGCTTCACCTACGCCCTTGTCCATGGCCATAGATCTGCTTCGCCCACACCGTAGTCCACCCTACCGGAGCCGCTCCACAAACACCCTACTCAACGGTTCTAGATCTCCTTACTGGACCCCGACAGCCAGCGCAGCATCATCACCCTCGACGTTTCTAACCTGATTCACATAGTCTGGAGAGATGCCAAGCACCCCCCACGGCCTAGGTACTTGTCACCTTTAAACCTGTCCAGCATCACCTGCCCGATGTACTTCAAATATACTGACCGGTCGCTGTTACCTGTTATGCAGCTGGCAAAAACTACAAGGACGATGTTTCTTCTAGATCTAACATCTTGGCTAACCAAGATCATGGACTGAGGCATTGCTATGATCTTGTAAGCGCGTCTCTCTCTCTTGTATTGTTCTGTGCCTGCAGCGTGCTTTGCTATGATTTTCGACCAGTAATCCCTCTGTGCAGACAATGATTTCTACTAGTGGCTGCTAAATTAGATATGTATATGTCATACATGATACTACCTCGTACCTCCGTTCATAAATATAAGTCTTTCTAGAGATTCCACTATAGGCTACATATGGAGCAAAATGAGTGAATGTACACTCGAAAATGCATCTATATACATTTGTATGTGGTCCATACTACAATCTCTACAAAGACATATATTTAGGAACAGGGGCAGTACATTACACAAAATCGTAGGTGGCATGTAGGAATTCCAGTGCACTACATTAGGCTCCCTTAGAGTGCCTGCTAGTCCAGCATACAGAGTCATGGCTAGTTTATGGTACGCACACAATCGTTAATTGGTGGTTTAAATATGCGCAAGGGATATGCAATGTAGTATCATGTAGAGATGTCTGAAATTAGCCGTGTCAACTTGCAGATAGGGTTACACAATGAAAAAGTACAAGATGTAGTGCACCAGTGGCGAAGGCTCGCTGGAGGAACCCTAGTGCTGCAGGCAGGGGATCGAGGTAGAGGGAAAGGGGAGAGGAGATGCAAGCGGGCAGGGCAATGAATGCTTGCGTGTTTGTTTTTACTTGAGGGTCAGGTGTGACACGGGCGTTAGCAGTTGCATTTTGAGTGTAATATAGGCAGACAACAGAGTCATTTCACTATTCCGCTTCCCTTCAATTTTTAGTGAGGTTCTACCCGAAACACCCCCCTCCAAAGCGAAATTAGTTAAGCCCAAGCCCATAACTCAAAAATGACTTCTTTACATCTTTTATGGCTTATTTTGACAATATGACCTGAAAAGGCGGAACCGAACTGGCCCTTAACCTGCAATTCAATTGTGCGTGCAATGATGAATCACTCCTGCCTGCTATCTGTACATTTAGGCATCATCATACATGGCATAACCTAATACATGTGCATTTCATTGTAGAATCTGGAATATGCAATGTTTATGTTAGTTCATATGTTGCACATGATGTTTAAATTCCCCTTAAATCTAGTCAGTCAAGTGATGGTCTTTAAGCCTCCTTCTTTGCTTCTTTTCTTGATATGTAAGATTTGCTCACACATCTATTCAATTGCTTGTTTGCATCAGCCAGCCATGCTAGGACTGTTTGCTTTGATTACTTGCTGTTCTTGACCTAACACTCTAACAGAGATTGTCAACGATTTAAACATTAAGGGCTGCTGTAGTGGGGCCTTGTCTAACTCATAGGTGACATAAAGGTTTGGCTGTACACTACAGTAGGCAAGTATGTTAGGAAAGTATGCATATTTATCTTCCAAGGAGACGAGTAACTAGTTGACATAATTATGTGGTGTTGTTTTGTTATAATCTCATCCTTTTGTGTTCACAGACAGGAAAGTATGCATATTTATCTTCCAAGGAGACGAGTAACTAGTTTGTGTCATCTTGCAAAGGGGGTGCAATGAAGATAAGATTGAGGATTTCCAAGTACAAGATGTTAGGAAGGAGCCTTGCAAGAGAAGTAAGAGTTGCGTTGAGCCTCTTCAACCTGCTAAGGTAAGTCATTGTATGCAACTCAACAGTTCAATTCCTTGTTTGTTTCAGGCATAGTTAATTTTCTCTTTTCAATTGCTTTATTTGTCCTTAGTTAATGAGATGCCCAAATAATCATGCTTGATGTTCGGTACTTGTATCACTATTAGTTGACATAATTAAAGGCCTTACCATTTAATTACTCTGCCGAAGTGTGCCTGAAGCTTTGAAGTCTATTAACCAACTATTATTGCATGAGGCTCACAATCTAGTTTATACTACGCTAATGATTGCATAGTTTTTCCTGCTGTAGTATGTTTGTATGAAACCCTCTACTGTTCATTATGCTCCCTAAGACTTTAGTTGAGGCAAAGAATGGCCAACTGCTTGCTTACTTATACGCAACATGATGTCTAAATTTGTAACTTGTCTATGTTTTCGATTGGGCCCCAACATCATGCTCCTCTGGTGAGCTAAGAGGGATTTCTGTATGCAGGCTGCACAGACTATCTTTGTTATAATTTTTAAAATATCATCTGCTTATGCTTCATGACGTGTAACATTTTTTTTGAAAGCGACGTGTAACATTATTGTTAGTCATGTTTTGCCATGTAGTACAAAATAGTGTCTTGTTCGCTTCACTGTTGTAACTATATTTTTGCCCTAGTCATGTGTACTTACAGAAACATTTCAGGATGAAGTGACATCAACACAAAGATCTGTGAGCAGTGCGGCATGGCCGTTACCGAATGATTATGGATTGGAATTGGAATGTGCTGATGTTCTCGAGCATCAACTAGAGGTGGCAAGACAACGTGTACATGAGTGTCAACATATAATCAACAAGTTGAGACTGGACATGCAGGTATTAGATGCAGGAGTCAAAAAATGAAACAAGACACTGAGGTAACCATGAAGGAATTGGAGATTTTGCAGACTGAAATTTGTGCTATCTGAATCTGGCCAATCCTATTTTCTGAACAGATTATAGTTCAAATGGAGTTAAGTTGATGCGCGTCCATGATGTATGAGTTGTATTTGCCCAGTGTATGTAATTTGCGGTTTGTGTATGCTTTATTATCACCTGTGCCGAACCATAATGCCCAGTGGGTATAATCGGCTGTAATTTCTTTATTGTATAGTGTAGGATTATTCTACCTTCCTATGCCTTGATCTCTTTGTTGTAATAGTGTAGGCTTTTTAGAGGTGATAGTATTGAGTAGGATAATTCTTTGAATATGCTATATCGTTCAAACAGGGGCCAATTCGCCCGACCATGGCCCTTCACGGGCCGTCGGATCCATGGGCCTTCTACGTCTCGTAGGATCCATGGGCCTTCTACGTCTCGTAGGATCCATGGGCCTTGTACGTCTTGTAGGATCCATGGGCCGCCGGCTCGTTTATGGGTCTTGTACGGGCCTTTAATGGGCCGTAGACGGGCCTTTGATGGAAATCGTACGTTTTATGGGCTGACCATAACGGGCCGTTAATAGGCCGTATTTGGTGATGCTATGAAAATGGCCCAACAGACTAACGGCCCACAAACGGGTCTAATTCGGATAGGGTGTAATGGGCCTTGGGTTAGCGGGCTGTAAATGGGCTATATGCGAACAGGCCGTTAACAGACTTTCCATGGGCCGGCCCGCCAGCTTTTGACCAAGTCAAATGGGCCGGCCTTTTCACAGGAATGGGCCACTGTTGGGTCATGCCACGTGTCGACGTATCATAGGCGCCTTCTATCCAGTGAGTGGATGACATCTGTCCCAACGATGAGCCGACACATGTTTCCTCTAGCCAATGATGATTTTACACGTGGAAAATCCCCATTGGTCGGTGCTATTAACGGGTTATCGGATCCAAAACCCGACCCGATAGCTTAACGGCGTTCCATTACGGTGGATGCCACGTGTCGGTCACCCTTGATGAAAGCACTTCTGTGACGCGCGATTTATTGTCATGGAAGTGGACACTTCTGTGATGATAATTTTGGTAATGTCATGGAACACTTCTACGACAGCACAGGTATGACTATCTTGATTCTGTCATACATTTGTCATGGATGTACATGCATGACAAAAAAGCGAACTACTGTGACAAACATGTATCATCACGGAAGTGTATTTTTTGTAGTGGTAGTACTTTGTTTCGATAACTAATAGATTTTTTGCAATAAGTATGTGAGTTCTTTATGACTAATGTTGAGTCCATGGATTATACGCACTCTCACCCTTCCACCATTGCTAGCCTCTCTAGTGCCGCGCAACTTTCGCCGGTACCATAAACCCACCATATACCTTCCTCAAAACAGCCACCATACCTACCTATTATGGCATTTCCATAGTCATTCCGAGATATATTGCCATGCAACTTACCACCGTTCCGTTTGTTATGACACTCTTCATCATTGTCATATTGCTTTGCATGATCATGTAGTTGACATCGTATTTGTGGCAAAGCCACCTTTATAATTCTTTCATACATGTCACTCATGAGTCATTGCACATCCCGGTACACCGCCAGAGGCATTCACATAGAGTCATATTTTGTTCTAAGTACCGAGTTGTAATTCTTGAGTTGTAAGTAAATAAAAGTGTGATGATCATCATTATTAGAGCATTGTCCTATGTGAGGAAAGGATGATGGAGACTATGATTCCCCCACAAGTCGGGATGAGACTCCGGACGAAAATAAAAAAGGCCATAAAAAGAGAAGGCCCAAAAAATGAGAGAAAACGAGTGACGGGACAATGTTACTATCCTTTTACCACACTTGTGCTTCAAAGTAGCACCATGATCTTCATGATGGAGAGTCTCCTATGTTATCACTTTCATATACTAGTAGGAATTTTACATTATAGAACTTGGCTTGTATATTCCGATGATGGGCCTTCTCAAAATGCCCTAGGTCTTCGTGAGTAAGCAAGTTGGATGCACACCCACTTAGTTCTTTTGGTGAGCTTTCATACACTTATAGCTCTAGTGCATCCGTTGCTGGCAATACCTACTCACTCACATTGATATCTATTGATGGGCATCTCCATTGCCCGTTGATATGCCTAGTTGATGTGAGACCATCTTCTCCTTTTTGTATTTTGCACAACCACCATTCTATTCCACCTATAATGCTATGTCCATGGCTCACGCTCATGTATTGTGTGAAGATTGAAAAAGTTTGAGAACATCAAAAGTATGAAACAATTGCTTGGCTTGTCATCAGGGTTGTGCATGATTTAAATATTTTGTGTGGTGAAGATGGAGCATAGCTAGACTATATGATTTTGTAGGGATAACTCTCTTTGGCCATGTTATTTTGAGAAGACATGATTGCTTTGCTAGTATGCTTGAAGTATTATTATTTTTATGTCAATATTAAAATTTTGTCTTGAATATTTCGGATCTGAACATTCATGCCACAATAAATAAAAGTACATTGAGAATTATGCTAGGTAGCATTCCACATCAAAAATTCTGTTTTTATCATTTACCTACTCGAGGACGAGCAGGAATTAAGCTTGGGGATGCTTGATACGTCTCCAATGTATCTATAATTTTTGATTGTTCCATGCAATTATATTATCTTTTTTGGATGTTTAATGGGCTTTAATATAACTTTTTATATTATTTTTGGGACTAACCTATTAACCAAAGGCCCAGTGCAAATTGCTGTTTTTTGCCTATTTCCGTGTTTCGCGGAAAAGGAATATCAAACGGAATGAAACCTTTGGGAGAGTTATTGTTGGAACAAACGTGATCCAGGAGACTTGGAGTTGGCGTCAAGAAAGAAGCGAGGAGGCCACGAGGCAAGGAGGCGCGCCCAGGGGGTAGGCACGCCCCCACCCTCGTGGGCCCCTCGCAGCTCCACCGACATACTTCTTCCTCCTATATATACCCATATACCCCGAAAACATCCAGGAGCACCACGAAACCCTATTTCGACCGCCGCAACCTTCTGTACCCATGAGATCCCATCTTGGGGCCTTTTCCTTCGCTCCGTCAGAGGGGGAATTGATCATGGAGGGCTTCTACATCAACACCATAGCCTCTCTAATGATGTTTGAGTAGTTTACCACAGACCTTCGGGTCCATATTTATTAGCTGGATGGCTTCCTCTCTCTCTTTGGTTCTCAATACAAAGTTCTCCTCGATTATCTTGGAGATCTATTCGATGTAATTCTTTTTGCAGTGTGTTTGTCGAGATCCGATGAATTGTTGGTTTACGATCAAGATTATCTATGAACAATATTTGATTCTTCTCTGAAATCTTTTATGCATGGTTTAAATACTTTGCAAGTCTCTTTGAATTATCAGTTTGGTTTGGCCTACTAGATTGATCTTTCTTGCAATGGGAGAAGTGCTTAGCTTTGGGTTCAATCTTGCGGTGTCCTTTCCCAGTGACAAGAGGGGCAGCAAGGCACGTATTGTATTGTTTCCATCGAGGATAAAAAGATGGGGTTTATATCATATTGCTTGAGTTTATCCCTCTACATCATGTCATCTTGCCTAATGCGTTACTCTGTTCTTATGAACTTAATACTCTAGATGCATGATGGATAGCTGTCGATGTGTGGAGTAATAGTAGTCGATGCAAAATCATTTCGGTCTACTTGTCACGGACGTGATGCCTATATACATGATCATGCCTAGATATTCTCATAACTATGCGCTTTTCTATCAATTGCTCGACAGTAATTTGTTCACCCACCATAGAATTTGCTATCTTGAGAGAAGCCACTAGTGAAACCTATGGCCCCCGGGTCTATCTTCCATCATATTATTCTCCCGTCAAGAAGCTATTTCCGTCGCCGTTTATTTTGCAATCTTTATTTTGCAATCTATACACCAAAAATACCAAAAATATTTATCTTATTATCTCTATCAGATCTCACTATCGTAATTGACCATGAAGGGATTGATAACCCCTTTATCGCGTTCGTTGCGAGGTTCTTGTTTGTTTGTGCAGGTACGAGGGACTTGCGTGTAATCTCCTACTGGATTGATACCTTGGTTCTCAAAAACTGAGAGAAATACTTACGCTACTGTGCTACATCACCCTTTCCTCTTCAAGGGAAAACAAACACAATCTCAAGAGGTAGCACTCAACCGGATGAAGACACCCCTTTTGGGCGACACCTATAGGAAGCCACTAGATACCTGAACATCGGAATACCGAGCTTCACCGGGACCTACACCGCCACTCTACCGGAAGAATCCCGCTTGACGATTCGAGTACATGTTCCGGACATTCACACCAGTTACGGAGCCCATAGAGTTTTCCTTTGACGCACCAACCTGGAGTCTAGGAAAGAGCATGGCATCCCACATCGCCATGGGATGCATTGGCGAAGTTTACCACAAGGACCTTAAGGACACCATCTACTAGATATGTGGACACCTAGATGAGCAATGGGAGATGATCTGCACCAGGAGGGACAAGTCCATTGCAGCCTACATCCAAGAGTTAAACCAACACATTCGTCATCAGGAGAACCAGATGTGCGACAGCATGATATACTTTAAGAAGGTGATGACCTGGTACATGGAGCTGGAAGAGGAACTCAAGTCTACATGCGATGGATATGAAGAGGAAATTGCGGTACTACTTGAGAAGAATGAAGAACTGAAGAAGAAGTTGGGGATATTCATGGGAGACCCCGCGTCAGGAGAGGACAACCATCCCGAAGACTACATCATCATCGACGACACCGACTCCGACCCCGATAGCGATGATGATTATGAAGACGAAGCTGGAGCAGATATCATGGAGTCTTCCTCCGATCAAAATTTTTAGTCGATCACCATATTATCAGTACTATTTCCCCCATGTATATAGTAGTAGTCCGAGTATTTTGTAACGGTAGTTAGATTGATTGTATATCCTTGTTTGAATTGAGTGGTGTGATATGAATGTGTTTGTCTCATGTGCATATGGGTAGTGATTTTCTCCTTAGACCTCACTCTATTATAATCTCTCCCCTCTAAACCCATCAGATGCCTCTGAGACGTGACCCTGGATTTGTCTTCCCACCGGAGCTCACCCAGTTGATCCAACAGCAGAATGCCTTGATGCAATTACTAGTCCAGAACCAAGGCAACAACAACAACTACAATAACAACCCACCACCACCACCTCCAGTTGACCACTTAGCCCATTTTCTGAGGTTGAATCCTCCGATGTTTTCCAGTAGTACCAAGCCGATTGTGGCTGATGACTAGCTCCATAGGATTGGAAGGGAGCTGACCACCGCAGGTTGCATAGATGCTGAGAAGGTGCGCTTTGCCGCACATCAATTGGATGGACCCGCAGCCTCATGGTGGGAGAATTACACAGCCACTTTTCCCATAGCCAATGTCACATGGGATCAGTTTCAGTAGGCTTTCTGTATATCCCATGTCTCAACTAGAGCAATGAGTATGAAGAAGCGTGAGTTCCGCAACTTACACCAGGGAAATCGTACTATGGGGCAGTACGTGGATGAGTTTAGTAAGTTAGCTCGCTATGCCCCAGATGATGTGGCCACAGATGCCACGAAGTAGGAGAAGTTTATGGAAGGGCTGAATGATGAGCTGAGTATGCAATTGATGGTGGCAACATTTAATAACTACCAGGAGTTGGTAGATAGGGCCCTTATGATTGAAGGCAAGCAGCAACAGATAGAGAGCTGCAAACGGAAGTATGGACATGGGAAGTACAATTTTGGAGCTCAGCAGAAGCCTTGCTTTACCCCTAACTCAAGAGGCTACACCCATAACCATGGAGGCCATACTCATAATGGAGGGAGTTCGCATAACCACAGTGGCCCTAAGAATGGGAATGGGAATGGAGGAAACAACATGCATAACCGTTCCAACCAGGCAACACCCGCCAGGAAGGATCTAAGTCACATTACTTGTTTCAAGTGTGGGAAGACTGGACACTACGCCACTGAATGTCCTAAAGCAAAGAATGGAAATGGCAATGGAAGCTCAGGGAAGAAGCCAAACCCTTTCACTAGAGGTCAGGTGAACCACATCAACATGGAGGAGGTTGAAGAACTGCCTGACGTAGTGATCAGTAAGTTTTTGATTAAGTCATTTACCGCTCTCGTTCTTTTTGACACTGGTGCATCACATTCATACATATCAAGGGAATTTGTGGACAAGTTTAAGTTGCCAACCCTAGCCCGTAGGTCACCCATGTTATTAAGCTTGCCAGGAGCAGAGTATATGGCCAGCCAATGATGTTATCCGTTACCCCTAACCATTGGTAGCCATGTTTTCCCCTCAGGCCTAGTGATTTTGGAGTCATGAGGATTGGATATAATACTAGGCATGGATTGGTTATCAAAGTATGGAGGAAACATCGACTATGCTAGTAAGTCAATTTTTTACTCACCACCCGGAGGGAAAGAGGATCAAGTATGTATCACGACATGCACCAAGGAGGACCCAAGTAAATTCCCTCTCAGGAGTTGTTCAGGAAGAAGTTCCAGTTGTTATGGATTACCCGAATGTATTTCTAGAGGAATTACCAGGCATGCCGCCAGATCGAGACATAGAATTTTTGATAGAGTTGTTGCCAGGCACCGAACCAATATCGAAGAGACTGTATCGGATGCCCGCAAATGACCTGGAGGAAATTAAGAAGCGGATTAAATAGTTATTGGAGAAAGGTTATATCCGACCAAGTTCATCACCGTGGGGAGCCCCAGTGCTCTTAGTTGAGAATTAGGATGGATCTTTGAGAATGGTTGTTGATTATTGGGGTTTGAATGAAGTGACGATCAAGAACAAATACCCACTACCGATGATCAATGATTTGTTCGACCAATTGCAAGGATCTAAAGTATTCTCCAAGATTGATCTTCGATCAGGATAACACCAGTTGAAGATCCGAGAACAGGATATACCTAAGACAGATTTTACCACAAGGTACAGGCTATATGAGTACCCGGTCATGTCATTTGGATTGACTAATGCCCCTTCCTATTTTATGAGTATGATGAACAAGGTGTTCGTGGAGTTTTTGGATAAGTTTTTTGTGCTATTCATTGATGATATTTTGGTGTACTCGAAGAATGAAGAGGAACACAAGGAACACTTGCGCTTAGTTCTCGAGAAGCTCAGGGAACATCAGTTGTATTCCAAGTTTAGCAAGTGTGAATTTTGGTTGAAGGAAGTTGGATTTCTTGGACATGTTATACCAGGAGAAGGTATAGTCGTAGACCCTACCAAGGTTCAGTCTGTCACTGAGTGGTTGGAACCCACCTTAGCAGGAGAGACCCGCGGTTTTCTGGGACTCGCAGGATACTATAGGAGGTTCATTGAGAATTTCTCCAAGATTGTCAAACCCATGAAAGAGTTGTTGAAAAAGGACACCAAGTTCAAATGGACCGAAGATTGTGAGGCCAGTTTTTAGGAGTTGAAGAAATGTTTGGTTACAACCCCAGTGCTGATTCTTCCGGATATACGCAAGGATTTCCATGTATATTGCGATGCTTCTCGCTTGGGACTTGGAGGTGTACTTATGCAAGACGGAAGAGTTGTTTCATATGCCTCACGGAAGATTCAACCTCATGAGTTAAACTATGCCACGCATGACTTGGAGTCAGTAGCTGTAGTGCATGCGCTCAAGACCTGGAGACATTTTCTTATTGGAAACCGTTGTGATGTATATACGGATCATAAGAGTTTGAGGTATATCTTCACACCGAAGGAGTTGAATCTCAGGCAGAGGAGATGGTTGGAGCTCATAAAGGATTATGATATGAAGTTGCATTATCATCCAGGAAAGGCCAATGTTGTAGCAGACGCTTTGAGCCGCAAAAGTTATGTTAATACCCTCATAAGAGGAGGATTACCGTAGGAGTTAGCCAACGATCTCAAGGAACTTCGTTTGGAGATAGTTCCAAGAGGTTTTGTTGCAACAATGGAGGTTCAGTCTACATTATTGGGAAAGATTCGAGAAGCTCAGAAGGATGATAAGGAAATTGCTGAGATAAAGGAGAAGATGAGCAAAGGAAAAGCCAAGGGTTTCCTTGAGGATGAGCACGAAACTTTATGGTTTGAAGATCGTGTTTATGTGCCCAATGACCCAGAGATCAGGAAGTTAATACTTCAGGAAGCACATGACTCGCCATACTCGATTCACCCCGGAAACACCAAGATGTATTTGGATTTGAAGGAACGTTTCTGGTGGACAGGTAGAAGAAGGATATTGCCGAGTATGTAGCGGTATGTGATGTATGTCAGAGAGTGAAGGCAGAGCATCAAAAGCCAGCAGGATTACTTCAGCCTATGCCAATACCAGAATTGAAGTGGGACAAGATTGGCATGGATTTCATCACCGGGTTACCCAGGACATGATCGGGAAATGATTCAATCTGGGTAGTAGTTGATCGCTTGACCAAGGTAGCTCACTTTATCCCAGTGAAAAGCACATATACAATCGCAAAGTTGGCCAAGATATATATGACCAGGATCATATGTCTACATGGAGTTCCGAGGACCATCGTATCAGATAGAGGGACACAATTTACCTCGAAGTTTTGGAATTAGTTGCACCAGACTTTGGGTACTAGGCTAGAGTTCAGTATAGTCTTTCATCCGCAGACAGATGGACAAACCGAGAGAGTCAATCAGATTCTGGAGGACATGTTGAGAGCTTGTGCACTAGATTATGGATCTAGTTGGGATGACAATTTGCCTTACGTAGATTTCTCCTACAACAACAGTTACCAGGCTAGTTTGAAGATGGCACCTTTCGAAGCCTTGTATGGAAGGAGGTGCAGGACACCATTAATATGGGATGAAGTTGGAGACCATCAGTTGTTTGGACCAGATTTGATCAAAGAGTCTGAAGAGAAGGTTAAGTTGATTCGAGATAGACTGAAGGTAGCTCAGTCCAAGTAGAAGAGTTACGCTGATACTAAACGCAAGGAGGTAGTTTATGAAATTGGAGACCTAGCATATCTTCGTGTGTCACCACTCCGAGGAGTTAAACGATTTGGAGTTAAGGGAAAGTTAGCCCCGAGATTTGTAGGACCATACCGAGTTCTGGAGCATATGGGAGAGGTCGCCTACAAGTTGGAGTTACCCAAAGGATTGTCGGGAGTTCACGATGTGTTTCACGTTTCCCAGTTGAAGAAGTGCCATGCTGAGATGGCCGATATTCCAATAAGAGATACAGTGCCCCTAGAAGCAATTCAGTTGGAGAGTGATCTGACCTATGAGGAGAAACCCATAAAGATACTTGAGTTTGCCAGCCGAGTTACACGCAACAAGGTTATCAAATTTTGCAAAGTTCAGTGGAGCCACCATACCGAGGATGAAGCTACCTGGGAGCGAGAGGAAGACCTACGGAAAGACCACCCACACCTATTTTCTAGCCAACCGGAACCTCGAGGGCGAGATTCATCATAAGGGGGGTAGGTTTGTAACATCCCAATTTTCAATTTGGATGTTATACATAGGTCATCATATGCATATCATATTTTATTTGCATTTTGGTTGTAATCCTAGAAATCTTAAGCAACTCAAGGACCCAAGGAGAGAGTTGGGGATTTCACAAATTTTCATATTTGAATTTTTCTCAAATTTGAAAAGAGGATCAATTTGATTTTAATATCTTTCTCTCCAATTATTTCCAATATTGAAAATAAAAGAGAGAAGATAATATGACTTCTTCAGAAGAGAGGAATATTGGAGAAGAAATTTTAAAATCAAATTAATATTTTATTTGGATTTTATTTGCTCTTTTGTTTATATTAGAAAAATATGCATTTTTGAAAATTGCATTAGGCCAGAAAAATGTTCATCTTCTTCTAAATATTAGGTTTCGATGGTGAAAATTGTTTCTGGTATTTTTAGAAAATTTTTATATTTTATTAGGATTTTTCTTTCGGGCAAAATTTATTTTAAAAAAGGTTTTGGACCGACCGGGCCGAAGGCCCAGCCGGCCCACCAGGTCGCCGCTGCCTTCCTCCTGGGCGGGAGGATTCCCGCCACCGCACGGACGCCGAGGGAGTCAGAGCCGGACTCCCCATCGCCTCCCCCTGCCGCAAGTCGCCCCCCGGGCCTTTAAAAGGCCGGACCGCCCCGCCGCCTCCACCCGCCCCGAGCCTGCAGCCGCCGCCGCCGCAGCTCGCGCCGCTGCCGCCGCACGCACCGCCGCTTGCTGTCGCCACCCCGCCACCCCGCGCCGCTAGCCGCCAATGTCCGCCAGAGGCACCGCCTCGCCGTCTCGCCGGAAACCGCCGGTTTTCGCCAGTTTTTAGCTATAAGCCTAGATCGGTTTTTTAGGTTCGTTGGTTTATTTTTTTTTTGGTTCAACGATTTTAGAACGGTTTTTTAGGGTTCGCTAGTTAGCGAACATTTTTTGTTTAGTTCGTTTTAATGAACTCGTTCGTTAGTTAGGTCTTCATAGCGAACGTTCGTTCTTTAGGTTTTCTTTTTCTTTTTATTTTCGGCCAGGGACCTATCCGCGAATACTTTTCTCACAAATTAGTCCCTGATCTTCGAACCCGCGCAACTTTTTGCTCGCTTGTCCAAATCCAGTGAAACCAACGCCAAAATCTTTGTCTTGTTCCCCTCTTTCCAGATAACCAACTTGAACATGGTTTTGACAATTTGAAATTTGGTTTCAAGCAGATTTGAATTCGAACTTCTTTTGATCGTAGTTTGAGTTTCGTAGCTCCGATTCGATTGATTCTTTCTGCAAATCGAAGCTCTTCAGTTGAACTTTCAGTTTGGATATTTTTATTTCAGTTTTACCCTTGCATCTTATGCTTGAGTGCTTATGTATGCTATTGTTTGTTCACGATAGAGTTTTCGGAGTGCGAAGCGTGCTACTACGAGTCACTAGGGTTTTCACATCGCCAGCAAGGCAAGTAACACTTTGATCATATCCCTTATTACCCAGTTTTTATGCATTAGTTTCAATCCTCAAACATTGCATGAGTAGGATCTGTCTAAGATGTGGGTATCAGGAAGTAGTTGATGAGCCAGAACCTATTGTCTTTATTTCAAACCCTGTGAGTTACTTCTACGTTATGCTTATACTGCTATGCTATGCTCGTAGACATGGTTTGGGTTTGAGAGATCCATGACAGATGTGAGAGCTATCATTTACTAATGGTTAAACTTAAGGTGGCTACTTAAATACACATCTAGGTGGATTGGTTGAGGCACCCTGGAGCACCCAGTGGTTGTCTGGGCACCTGGAGTAATCCAGCGTTGTCCTGGGATATCCCGGAGTACCCGTGTGATCATCCTACGGTTTTCCACCCAGGCTCAAAGGGATCATAAGATTATTCATGCTGAAACTTCCGTGTGCAGCCACAAGCCATTATGGGCTCTGGCATAGTTGAGTAAGTTGTGTGACCTCTTTGAGTGGTAGGCTAGCAGATGTAGGTGGTACTGTCTACCCAGAGTAAAGAGTAAATGCTTCTGAAAGACTGTGTCTCGATCATCCGTTTCTCAAACACCGTGTAGTGCGAGAAATCCAACGGAGGAGATCGAGTCTTGTGGGGAAAAGTGTGCAAACCTCTGCAGAGTGTATAAACTAATCATGGTTAGCCGTGTCCCTAGTTATGGACATCTTGAGTATCTGGTACTTGAATTATTGATTTGATCTCATCACTCTACTTAGTTAATTTGTTGGGATGATGATTATTAATTTGGGATTGAGTTGGAGGAACCTTCTCAATGTTTTCAACAAACTTTGTAGTTAAATAAAATATATTCCTTTGTTGTAGGGAAAAGCTAGCTTTCTGCAAAAATAACCATAGAAGCCTCCACCAGCCAAATATGCATATGGTTATAACTGCTACTTGTTCATTGCTCTATAGTGTTATTTTGCCAGCATATTCCATGTGCTGACCTACACAGGCTGCAACGTATCATGTTGCCGAGTTTTCAGACGAAGAGTAAGGTGTGTTAGGTTGTTGTCGTGCACTCAGCTATGCCGTTGGAGTTGATGGACTCATTTACCTTTGAATCTTCTGCAGTTATCTTATTTATGTGGCCTTCAGCCATATTATTGTAATAAATTCTCTTTTGAGACATTCGATGTAAAAAGTGTGTGATTGCACTCTATTATAAATCCTTGAGTACTATGTGTGTCAGCATTACCGATCCAGGGATGACACTTATACACAGAGATTTGACCGTTCGAGGTCAAATTGCTACAACCCAAGTGGTCCTTGGATCCGATGAGGTGACTCTCCGGCGGTGGCTGCGTATGGTGCAAGGGCCTGATTCATCCGAGGGATAGGGAGGATGTCGGGGTGGTGGCCCCAGGCTTGACGCCAGCGAGTGGTGGTTGTCGCGGGATTGATTCTGAGCCACGGGAAATCCTCCAAAACCCTGGTTCGAGCTCTAGGGCCTGGCTTTGCATCTACGAGGCTACGAGCTAGGTATGACAAGGACACAAGGAGCTAACTAGGTTTGGGCCACTATGAGGTGTAGTACCCTACTCCTGATTGGTAGTATTGCTTGTGGACAACGCTCTTGGAGCTATAAGGAGAGCTAAGCTCTTTGGGGTTTAGCAATGGCGCTAGGGTTTGGGCAGGAGTCCTTTTTTTCTACGGTGGCCGCTCTGCCACCATCTTGGGTCTCTTCCCCAAAAATATGAGCGGGAAAGGGCTACCATAGGGCGGCAATTTGAAAGGGGACACGCATCGGTGCTTCTCCTGAAAAGAGGTGGTCTTCATCTGCCAAAGTGTTTATTCGTGACGTGCCAGTGGCTCCATGATGACCTCCATCTTGTCGCGCTGCAATCTTGGTCTTATATCACCAAAGGGGAAACCTTTGGGAGTTTTTTTGCGGGCAGGACGTAGGGTTTTACCTCCATCAAGAGGGCCTAAACTTGGGTAAACATCATCTCCCTTGTTCCTGTTACCACCGACCAAAGATCCACAGCTCGAGACCCCCTGCCCTGAGGTCTATCGGTTTTTACACCAACACCTCAGTCATAGGCTCTATAATGTATGGCATGTTGTGTATCATACCTTATGTGTGCCTTGACATGAGTCCGACAATGGGGTACTAAAGAGTTCGTCATAAACCTTATGTGTCTTGCCAGGAGTGGATCACTAGATAGCGGTCTTGCTAGGAGTGGATCACTGGACAATGGTCAAAATTATCCTTCGGTACCTAAAGAAGACTAAGGAAATGTTTATCGATTATGGAGGTAATAAAGAGTTCATCATAAAGGGTTGCATCGATGCAAGCTTTGCCACCGATCCTGATGACTCTGAGTCACAAACAGGATACGTTTAGTGGAGCAGTCATTTGGAATAGCTCCAAGTGGAGCGTGGTAGCAACATCTACAGTATGACATAGAGATTTGCAAAGTACAAATGGATCTGAATGTTTTAGATGCATTGACTAAAACCTCTCTCAAAAGAAAACTTAACCCTAGAACTCATTGGGTGTTAATCACATAGCAATGTGAACTAGATTATTGACTCTAGTGAAAGTGGGAGACTGTTGGAAATGTGCCCTAGAGGAAATACTAAATTGGTTATTATCATATTTCCCCTTTCATGAGAAATATTTATTATTTATGCTAATATTGTATTGACCGGAAACTTAGATACATGTGTGAATACATAAACAACACTGTGTCTGTAGTAGGCCTCTACTAGACTAGCTCATTGATCAAAGATGGTTTAGGTTTCCCAACTATAGACATGAGTTGTCATTTGATAACGGGATCACATCATTAGGAGAATGATGTGATGGACAAAGAGCCAACCATAAGCTTAGCATATGATCATATCACTTAAGTTTATTGCTACAACTTTCTTCGTGTCAAGTATCTATTCCTAAGACCATGAGATCATGAAACTCCCAGATATTGGAGGAATACCTTGTGTGCTATCAAACTTCACTTCGTAACTAGGTGATCATAAAGATGCTCTATAGGTATCTCCAAAGGTGTCTGTTAGGTTGGCATGGATCGAGACTGGGATTTTTCACTCTGTATAACATAGAGATATCTCCGGACCCTCTCGGTAATACAACATCATGAAGAGCTTGCAAGCAATGTGGCTAATGAGTTAGTAACGAGATCTTGTATTAAACAACGAGTAAAGAGACTTGCGGTAACGAGATTGACCTAGGTATGGAGATACTGATGATCGAATCTCGGGCAAGTAACATATCGCTGGACAAAGGGAATTGCATACGAGATTAACTGAATCCTTGACATAGTGGTTCAATCGATAAAAGATCTTCATGGAATATGTAGGAACCAAAATGGGCATCCAGGTTCTGCTATTGGTCATTGAACGGAGAGGAGTGTCGGTCATGTTTGCACGATTCTCGAACCCGTAGGGTCCGCACGCTTAATGATCGATGACCCTAGAGTAGTATTGGGGTATGTGCGTTGGTAACCAAATGTTGTTTGGAGTCCTGGATGAGATCCCGGATTTCACGAGGAGCTCTGTAATGGTCCAAAGGCAAAGATTTATATATGGCAAGTTCTGGTTTGGTCGTTGTAAAAGTTATGGGCATTACCGGTAATGTACCGGGAGTGCCGAGAGGGCTCCACCTGCCCCAGGAACCCACAAGGGTTGTAGGGGACGCCCTGGTCTATATGGGCCAGGGGCACCATCCCCAAGAAGCCCATGCACCAAGATCAAGGTGGGGTGGGGAAGAGTCCTAAGGGGGAAGGCACCCCCGTAGGTGCCTTGGGGAGGGAGGAAACCTCCCTAGGCCGGCACCCCCTCCCTTGGACGAGGGGCCAAGGCTAGTGCACCCCTCCCCCTTGCCTCCTATAAATAGTAGAGGGGAGGGGAGGGCTGAACACACCAATCCCTACGCCCCGATGATACGTCCCTTTTGCATCATGCTTTTATGATGATATTTATTGCATTATGGGCTGTTATTACACATTATATCTCAATACTTATGCCTTTTCTCTCTTATTTTATAAGGTTTACATGAAGAGGGAGAATGCTGACAGCTGGAATTCTGGACTGGAAAAGGAGCAAATATTAGAGACCTATTCTACACAACTCCAAAAGTCCTGAAACTTCATGGAGAATGTTTTTGGAATATATGAAAAATATTGGGCGAAGAAAGTACCAGAGGGGGGCCACCAGCTAGCCACAAGGGTGGAGGGACGCCCTACCCCCTGGGTGCGCCCGCCGTCCTTGTGGGCCCCCTGGCAGGCCTCCGACACCCATCTTCTGCTATATAGTGTGTTTTGACTTGGAAAAAAATAAGAAGGAAGCTTTCGGGACAAAGCGCCGCCATCTCGAGGCGGAACCTGGACAGACCCAATCTAGGGCTCTGGTGGAGCTGTTCTGCCATGGATACTTCCCTCCAAGAGGGGGAAATCGAAGCCATCGTCATCACCAACGATCCTCTCATCGAGAGGGGGTCAATCACCATCAACATCATCACTAGCACCATCTCCTCTCAAACCCTAGTTCATCTCTTGTATCTGATCTTTGTCTCAAAACCTCAGATTGGTACCTGTGGGTTGCTAGTAGTGTTGATTACTCCTTGTAGTTGACGCTAGTTGGTTTATCCGGTGGAAGATTATATTTTCAGATCCTTAATGATAATTAATACTCCTCTGATCTTGATCATGAATATGCTTTGTGAGTAGTTATGTTTGTTCCCGAGGACATGGGAGAAGTCTTGTTATAAGTAATCATGTGAATTTGGTATTCGTTCGATATTTTGATGAGATGTATGTTGTCTCTCCTCTAGTGGTGTTATGTGAACGTCGACTACATGACACTTCACCATGATTTGGGCCTAGGGTAAGGCATTGAGAAGTAATAAGTAGATGATGGGTTGCTAGAGTGACAGAAGCTTAAACCCTAGTTTATGCGTTGCTTCGTAAGGGGCTGATTTGGATCCATAGGTTTCATGCTATGGTTAGGTTTACCTTAATTCTTCTTTCGTAGTTGCGGATGCTTGCGAGAGGGATTAATCATAAGTGGGAGGATTGTCCAAGGAAGGGCAGTGCCCAAGCACCGGTCCACCAACATATCAAATTATCAAAGTAACAAACGCAAATCATATGAGCATGATAAAAATTAACTTGACAACAATTCCCATGTGTCCTCGGGAGCGCTTTGGTTTCTATAAGAGTTCGTCTAGGCTTGTCCTTTGCTACAAAAAGGATTGGGCAACCTTGCTGCACCTTGTTTAGTTTTGTTACTTGTTACTCGTTACGAATTATCTTCTCACACAACTATCTGTTACTGATAATTTCAGTACTTGTAGAGAATACCTTACTGAAAACCGCTTGTCATTTCCTTCTGCTCCTCGTTGGGTTCAACACTCTTGCTTATCGAAAGAACTAGATAGATCCCATATACTTGTGGGTCATCAAGACTCTTTTCTGGTGCCGTTGCTGGGGAGTGAAGCGCCTTTGGTAAGTGGAATTTGGTAAGGAAACATCTATATAGTGTGCTGAAATTTACTGTCACTTGTAACTATGGAAAATAATCCTTTGAGGGGCTTGTTCGGGGCTTCACCTCGACCGGAAGAGCAAAGAGTTGCTCCTCAACCTACTGCACCTACTAAAAATATTTATTATGAAATTCCTTCAGGTATGATAGAGAAACTGCTAGCTAATCCTTATGCAGGAGATGGAACATTACATCCTGATATGCACCTAATCTATGTGGATGAAGTTTGTGGATTATTTAAGCTTGCAGGTATGCCTAAGGATGTTGTCAATAAGAAGGTCTTCCCTTTATCTTTGAAGGGAAAGGCATTGACATGGTATAGGCTATGTGATGATATTGGATCATGGAACTACAACCGATTGAAATTGGAATTTCATCAGAAGTTTTATCCTATGCATCTAGCTCATCATGATCGGAATTATATATGTAATTTTTGGCCTCGTGAAGGAGAAAGTATCGCCCAAGCTTGGGGGGGCTTCAGTTAATGTTATATTCATGCCCCAATCATGAGCTCTCAAGAGAAATTATTATTCAAAAAATTTATGCTCGCTTTCTCGTAATGATGGATCCATGCTCGATAATTCTTGTACTGGTTCTTTTATGAAGAAGGATATTGAATTCAAATGGGATTTATTGGAAAGAATTAAACGCAACTCTGAAGATTGGGAACTCGACGAAGGTAAGGAGTCAGGTATAAAACTTAAGTTTTATTGTGTTAAATCTTTTATGGATACCGATGCTTTTCGTGATTTTAGCACTAAATATGGTCTTGATTCTGAGATAGTAGCTCTTTTCTATGAATCTTTTGCTACTCATGTCGATATCCCTAAGGAGAAGTGGTTTAAATATCATCCTCCCATTGAAGTTAAAGTAGTAGAACCTATTAAAGTAGAAGAAGAAACTATTAATTATAATGTTGATCCTATTGTTCCTACTGCTTATATTGAGAAACCACCTCCCTGTTAGAATAAAAGATCATGCTAAAGCTTTAACTGTGGTTCATAAGAGTTATACTAGAACACCTACACCCCCTGAGAAAATTAAAGTGGAACCTAGTGTTGCTATGGTTAAAAATTGCTTGGTAGATATATTGAAGGGCATGTTATTTATTTCTATGATGAAGCTGCTAGAATCGCTAAACCTGATATTACAGATAAACATAGACCTGTTGTTGGCATGCCTGTTGTTTCTGTTAAAATTGGAGATCATTATTATCATGGCTTATGTGATGTGGGTGCTAGTGTGAGTGCAATTCCTTATTCCTTATATGAGGAGATTATGAATGATATTGCACCTACTGAGATAGAAGATATTGATGTTACTATTAAGCTTGCCAATAGAGATACTATATCACCAGTTGGGATTGTTAGAGATGTTGAAGTCTTGTGTGGGAAGATAAAATATCGTACTGATTTTCTTGTTCTTGCTTCCCCACAAGATAACTTTTGTCCCATTATATTTGGTAGACCTTTCTTGAATACTGTTAATGCTAAGATAGACTGCGAGAAAGATATTGTTACTATTGGTTTAGGGGATTTGTCTCAAGATTTTAATTTCTCTAAATTTTGTAGACAACCCCATGATAAAGAATTTCCTAGTAAAGATGAAATTATTGGTCTTTCTTCTATTGCCGTACCTCCTAATGATCCTTTAGAGAAATATTTGCTAGACCATGAATATGATATGTTTATGAATGAAAAAAGGGAAATAGATGAAGTCTTCTTTAATCAAGGGCCTATTTTGAAACACAATTTTCATGTTGAAATCCTTGGGGATCCTCCTCCACCTAAGGGTGATCCCGTGTTTGAGCTTAAACAATTACCTGATACTCTGAAACATGCTTATCTTAATGAAAAGAAGATATTTCATGTTATTATTAGTGCTAACCTTTCAGAGCATGAAGAAAATAAATTATTGAAAACTCTGAAGAAGCACGTGCGGCTATTGGATATACTCTTGATGATCTTAAGGGAATTAGTCCCACTCTATGTCAGCACAATATTAATTTGGAGAAAGATGCTAAACCAGTTGTTGATCACCAACGACGGTTAAATTCAAAGATGAAAGAAGTGGTAAGAAATAAATACTAATGCTTCTGGAGGCAGGTATAATTTATCCTATTGTTGATAGTTAATGGGTAAGTCCTATTCATTGTGTCCCTAAGAAGGGAGGTATTACTATTGTTCCTAATGATAAGAATGAATTGATTCCACAAAGAACTATTACATGTTATAGAATGGTAATTTATTTTTGCAAATTAAATAAAGCTACTAGAAAAGATCATTACCCTCTACCTTTTTTGATCAAATGCGAGAAAGACTATCCAAACATACACATTTTTTCTTTCTAGATGGTTATTCTGGTTTTTCTCAAATACCTGTGGAAAAAGATGATCAGGAGAAGACCACCTTTACTTGCCCTTTCGGTACCTTTGCTTATAGACGTATTCCTTTTGGTTTATGCAATGCACCTGCTACTTTTCAAAGATGTATGTCTGGTATATTCTCTGATTTTTGTGAAAAGATTGTTGAGGTTTTCATGGGTGATTTCTCCGTTTAAAGAACTTCCTTGGATGATTGCTTAAGCAACCTTGATCGAGTTTTGCAGAGATGTGAATAAACTAATCTTGTTTTGAATTGGGAGAAGTGCCACTTTATGGTTAATGAAGGTATTGTCTTGGGGCATAACATTTCTGAAAGAGGTATTGAAGTTGATAAAGCTAAAGTAGATCCTATTGAAAATATGTCGTGTCCTAAAGATATCAAAGGTATAAGAAGTTCCCTTGGTCATGCTGGTTTCTATAGGAGGTTTATTAATGACTTCTCTAAAATTTCTAGGCCTCTCACTAATCTCTTGCAAAAAGATATTCTTTTTGTTTTTGATGATGATTATGTTGAAGCATTTGAAATACTTAAGAAAGCCTTGATTTCTGCACCTATTGTTCAACCACCTGATTGGAATTTACCCTTTGAAATTATGTGTGATGCTAGTGACTATGTTGTTGGTGCTGTTCTAGGACAAAAAGTTGATAAGAAGTTGAATGTTATTCATTATGCTAGTAAAACTATAGAAAGTGCATAGAAAAATTATGCTACTACTGAAAAAGAATTCTTAGGAGTTGTTTTTGCTTGTGATAAGTTTAGATCTTATATTGTTGATTCCAGAGTAACTGTTCACAGTGGTCATGTTGTTATTAAATATCTTATGGAAAAGAAAGATGCTAAACCTAGACTTATTAGATGGGTTCTCTTGTTACAAGAATTTGATTTGCATATTATTGATAGAAAGGGAGCTGAGAACCCCGTTGCAGACAACTTGTCTAGGTTAGAAAATGTTCTTGATGACCCACTGCCTATTGATGATAGCTTTCCTGATGAGCAATTAGTTGTCATAAATGCTTCTCGTAATACTCCATGGTATGCTGATTATGCTAATTACTTTGTTGCTAAATTTTTATGCCTAGTTTCACATACCAGCAAAAGAAAAGGTTTTTCTATGATTTAAGACATTACTTTTGGGATGACCCACACCTTTATAAAGAAGGAGTTGATGGTGTTACTAGTCGTTGTGTACCTGAGCATGAACATGGACATATCCTACGCAAATGCCACTCCGAGTCTTATGGAGGACACCACGCTGGAGATAGAACTGCACATAAGGTATTGCAATCTGGTTTTTATTGACCTACTCTCTTCAAGGATGCTCGTAAGTTTGTCTTTTCTTGTGATGAATGCCAGAGAATTGGTAATATTAGTAGACATCGGGAAATGCCTATGAACTATTCACTTGTTATTGAACCATTTGATGTTTGGGGCTTTGATTATATGGGAATTTTTCCTTCCTCTAATGGGTATACACATATTTTAGTTGATGTTGATTACATTACTAAGTGGGAAGAAGCTATTCCAACTAGTAGTGTTGATCATAACACTTCTATTAAGATGCTTAAAGAAGTTATTTTTTTCGAGGTTTGGAGTCTCTAGATATTTAATGACTGATGGTGGTTTACATTTTATTCATGGAGCTTTCAGTAAAATGCTTGCTAAATATGATGTTAACCATAGAATTGCATCTCCATATCATCCTCAGACTAGTGGTCAAGTAGAATTGAGCAATTGAGAGACTAAATTGATTTTGCAAAAGACTGTTAATAGATCTAGAAAGAATTGGTCTAAGAAACTTGATGATGCATTATGGGCTTATAGAAATGCTTATAAGAACCCTATGGGTATGTCTCCATATAAAATGGTTTATGGAAAGGCTTGTCACTTACCTCTCGAACTAGAACATAAGGCATATTGGGATATTAAAGAACTCAACTACGATTTCAAACTTGCTGGTGAAAAGAGGTTATTTGACATCAGCTCGCCTGATGAATGGAGAACACAAGCCTATGAGAAAGCCAAGTTGTTTAACGAAAAAGTTAAAAGATGGCATGAAAAAAGGATACAAAAGCGTGAGTTTAATGTAGGTGATCATTTTTGCTATACAACTCCCATTTAATATTTTCTAGGAAAGCTTCTCTCGAAATGGAAGGTCCTTACATCATCGAGGAGGTCTATCGTTCCGGTGCCATAAAAATCAACAACACCGAAGTCAAAAATCCGAAGGCGGTAAATGGTGAAAGAATCAAACATTATATCTCAGGTACTCCCATAAATGTTGAGACCAATATTATTAACACCATAACACCGGAGGAGTACATAAGGGACACTTTCTAGAATGTTTCAGAATCCATAAAGGAATATGTATGTGGTACGGTAAGTAAACCAACTCCAAAACTGTTCTAATAGCAATTTTTCTATGTTTTGGAATATTTAAAAATTTAGGAAAATTAAATGTAGTCCGAAAGAGACACGAGGCCACCACAAGGGTGGACGGCGTGCCCTACCCCCTGGGCGCGGCCCCCGTCCTTGTGGCTGCCTCGTGTGCCCTCTAGACTCTGTTTTCTCGCATGTTACTTCTTATGGTCGGTAAAAATTCATTATATAATCTCCCAAAGGTTTTGACCACCGTACCATGACAATATCTTCTGTTCTTGTTTCGAGCTATTTTTCTGACAGATCTATATCAGCATGACGTCTCCAAGTGCCCCCAAGGACAAGATTTTTTAGAAAGTCATCAACCCTTACCTCGCGGAGGTGCTGCAACACCCTCAAACCATCAAGATGGGTGAGGGGGTGCTGCACATCCGCAATGTTGAGGGGCCGAAGAAGACCGGAAGCGTGCAGACAAGACTCGAAGCGATGGAGCAACAAGTTTTCAAGTGCCAAGGGATGGTGGAACGTGGACTCAACGCCAATCACATGATGATCGCGGAGTTCGCCAACAATCACATGATTGGTGAGGCCATCTTCAAGCTTCATGAGAAAATTGAGCATCTCCAAGCCCAGATCTATGACCTGCAAAACCAAAACTGTGAGTATGAATACAGATTTAAGAGGATGAGTTTGGCTGCAGATTTGAGGATCTAGGAGACTCGTTCATCTTTCTATGATGGTGAGCCTATGACTTTAAAGATTGATGACAAACCTACTTCATCAACAACTCCATCATCACCACCTCTGAAGAAAGAGACATAATTACATGGGTATGGGCACTCCCCTTGGCAAATGCCAAGCTTGGGGGAGGTGCTTCGGTATTCTATCACCATCACATCTGTATCTTTACCGTTTTTCTTAGTTTGATCCTTTTGGTTATATCTTGATCTAGTAGAATGAAGTTTTAGTATGATCTAGCTTTGAGTTTTGTTTCGATCTCTATCTATGCAATCGAGTCTGTGAGTTATATATAATAAAGAGTAGTTTTGAGTTGAGAGCTTTGCTTTCATGCTATGATCTTGAGGGAATAAAATTCAAGAAAGAACAAAAAGAAATAAAAAGAGTATGATGAATAAAATGTGTTGAGAGTTGACAAACATAGTTTGGTCATTGTTGCAATTAATAGGAAGTAATAAAGAAAGAGAGGCCTCACATATAAATATACTATCTTGGACATATTTTGTAATTGTGAGCACTCATTAAAATATGACATGCCGAAAAGTTGATGTTGGACAAGGAAGACAACATAATGGGTTATGTTTTCTTATATCCAAATAGAAGTTATATTGTCATGGATCATCCAACATGTTGAGCTTGCCTTTCTCCCTCATGCTAACCAAATTCTTTGCACCAAGTAGAGTGATGTCTACTATACAACTTTATTCTTGTAGACACGTGTTGGGCCTCCAAGCGTAGACTTTTGTAGGATAGTAGAAATTTTCCCTCAAGTGGATGGCCTAAGGTTTATCATTCCATGGGAGGCGTAGCATGAAGATGGTCTCTCTCAAACAACCTTGCAACCAAATAATAAAAAGTCTCTTGTGTCCCCAACACACCAAATACAATGGTAATTTTTATAGGTGCACTAGTTTGGCGAAGAGATGGTGATACAAGTGTAATATGGATACAAGATATTGATTTTTGTAATAAGAACAATAAAAACAGCAAGGTAGCAATTGATAAAACGGAACACAAATGGTATTGCAATGCTTGAAAATGAGGCCTAGGGTCCGTACTTTCACTAGTGCAATCTCTCAACAATGCTAATATAATTGGATCATATAACCATCCCTCACATGTGATGAAGAATCACTCCAAAGTTCTTATCTAGCGGAGAACAGAAGAAGAAAATGTTTGTAGGGTACAAAACCACCTCAAAGCTATTCTTTCCGATCAATCTATCCTAGAGTTCGTACTAAAATAACACCAAGCTATTCTTTCTGATAGATCTAACCAAGAGTTCGTACTAAAATAACACCATATGATACACATCAACCAACTCTAATGTCACCTAGATACTCCAATGTCACCGCGAGTATTCGTGAGTTTATTATACGATATGCATCAAACAGTTTCAGATTCATAATACTCAATCCATCACAACGAACCTCAAAGAGTGCCCCAAGATTTCTACCAGAGAAACAAAGATGAGAATGTGCATCAACCCCTATGCATAGATTACCCAATGTCACCTCGGGAATTCGCAAGTTGAGTGCCAAAACATATATCAAGTGAATCAATATGATACCCCATTGTCACCATGGGTATTCATAGCAAGACATACATAAAGTGCTCTCAAATCCATAAAAGTACTCAATCCGATAAAATTAAATCTCAAAGGGAAAGCTCAATTCACAACAAGATAGAGAGGGGAAAATACCATATGATTCGACTATATTAACAAAGCCCGCGACACATCAAGATGGTGACATCTCAAGAACAAGAGAGAGAGAGAGATAGAGAGAGATTAAACACATAGCTACTGGTACAAACCCTCATCCCCGAGGGTGGACTACTCCCTCCTCATTATGGTGGCCGCCGGGGTGATGAAGATGGCTACCCGTGATGATTTCCTCCTCCGGCAAAGTGCCGGAACAGGGTCTAGATTGGTTTCCGGTGGCTACAGAGCCTTGCGGCGGCGGAACTTCTAATGTAGGGTCACCCTGAGGGTTTTTGGAATATTTGGGATTTTATGGGTCCAAGAGGGGGTGAGGGAGGCCACTGAGGTGGGCACAACCCACCTCGGCACGCATGGGCCCCCAGGCGCGCCCTGGTGGGTTATGCTCCCCTTGGGGCACCCCCCAAGTGGTGCTCTGGCCCATCGGGAGTCTTCTGGTCCATAAAAATTCCAGAAAAAGTTTCGCGGTGTTTGAACTCCGTTTGATATTAATTTCCTGCAATGTAAAGCAAAAAACAGCAACTGGCACTAGGCACTCGGTCAATAGGTTAGTCCCAAAAAAATGATATAAAGTTGCTATAAAATGATTGTAAAACATCCAAGAATGGTAATATAGCGGCATGAATACTTCATAAATTATAGATACGTTGGAGACGTATCAGTATCCCCAAGCTTAATTCCTACTCATCCTCGAGTAGGTAAATGATCAAAGAAATAATTTATGAAGTGTGAATGCTGGCAAGGTGCATGTTTGATCAATGACAATTTCAATCACTTATCCTAGCATCATAATAGCAATTCTTTCTCATAAAATTTCTCATGTTAAAGTAGCAACCAATTCACATGTTAAGGTTCAAACAATGAATTCTCTTGAAACTCAACAACCTATGTTCTCAGTCACCAAGCAATTGCAATTTAACTTATTCAACAGAATTTAAGTAATAGCTCCACACTCAACCATCATATAATCTTCTATGATTGCTAACACTCACCACATACACATGAGCAAAACGTTTCAACCAGACACATAGAAAGATAGGGGCTTATTGTGTTGCCTCCCAACGTATTCACCTCAAGGGTGATGTCAACAGTAATAACTCATGCTACCCATATCCAGCTGGATATATGTGCCTAGATCTTTCCTCGCCACATGATGCTTGCCAAAAGAGAAAAATAAAAAGGAATAGCGAGAAAAACTTTGACTCTTTGCATAAAAATAAATATTGAAAAGTAAAATATCGTCCCTTCGCAGAGGGAAGCAGAGGTTTCCATGCGCTTATTTATTTTTATGCTCAACCCCTTAGTGCAAAAGTACGTCTCGTTATATTACCCCTTATGATACAACCTTTATTATGCAGTCTGTCGCTTTTATTCTTTGCCATCACAAGTTCGTACAACACTCAATTTTCTCTTTACACTAAATGATCTAACACTTTTAGAAGCAATTTTTATTGCCTTATTGCACCGATGACAACTTACTTGAAGGATCTTACTCAATCCTTAGGTAGGTATGGTGGACTCTTGAAGAGAAGATTTGGGTTTAAGGGTTTTTTGGATGCACAAGTAGTATCTCTACTTAGTGCGGAATTTTTGGCTAGCAAATATGGGGGGCAAGCACCACATGTTGAAGGATCTATGACAATATAACTTCTATGTGAATATGAACAAACATAAACCATTATGTTGTCTTCCTTGTCCAACGTCAAATTTTTTGGCATATAATATTTTGATGGGGGCTCACAATCACAAGATATTTCCAAGATAGTGTATTTGCATGTGAAAGTTCTCTTTCTTATACTAATTATTCATGAATTGCTTGCATGACCAATATTGTGATTGTCAAGCTTCAAAAGATTTCACTTTCTAAACCCAATGTGAAGCTACCACTAGGCATGATATAATTTCAACTTCATGCTATTCAATTCATTCAACAATTTACTCATAGGATATAAGTGAAGCACAAGAGTAAATGACAAGCTACTCCAAAAAGATATAGGTGAAGATCAAACGAGTAGTTATGTAAATGGGTAGATATTTGAGGACTCCCTCTTGTTTAAAAGTTTCAGATCTAAGTATTTTATTAAAACAGCAAGCAAACAAAACAAAATGACATTACGAGCATAGCACAACTCATGTGAAGAAGCAAAAACTTAGGCTCAACCGATACTAACCTATAATTGTTGAAGAAGAAAGGTGGGATGCCTACCAGGGCATCCCCAAGCTTAGATGCTTGAGAATTATTGAAATATTATCTTGGGGTGCCTTGGGAATCCCCAAGCTTGAGCTTTTGTGTCTCCTTAATTCCTCTCATATCACGGTTTTCCTAAATCTCAAAAACTTCATCCACACAAAACTCAACAAGAACTCATGAGATAAGTTAGCATAAATCAATGCAAAACCTTATCATTCTCTACTGTAGAAAATCACTAAAATTATTATTAAACATTGTATAATAAATGCCTCTGCATATTTAATACTCCTATCCTCAAATAGAATCATTAAACAAGCAAACATATGCAAACAATGCAAACATAACAACAATCTGCCAAAACAGTACAGTCTGTAAAGAATGCAAGAGTATTAATACTTCTGAAATCCAAAGATTATGAATATTTACCACACTTTATAGAATTTATCAGAGCTTATTTTGCATAAAGTTTCAACATTTTATCACATTCTGACTTTTCTAAGGAATTTGTGCAACAGCGATAAACTTTCTGTTTTAAAACAGCAAGATGTATACTTGCAAAATAAGCATGGTGAAGGTTATCCTTGACATTTTTATTGAAAAGAAAGATGGAAAAAACATTCTAAATAAAATCAAGCACATCTTAAAAAATTAAAATGATGCTCCAAGCAAAACACATATCATGTGACGAACAAAAATGTAGCTCCAAGTGAGGTTACCGATAACGTTGGAGACGAAAGAGGGGATGCCTTCCAGGGCATCCCCAAGCTTAGTTGCTTGGATATTACTTTAATATTACCTTCTGGTGCCTTGGGCATCCCCAATCTTAGTGTATTGTCACTCCTTATTCTCCTCATATCGACATCTCACCCAAAACTTGAAAACTTCAATCACACAAAACTTAACAGAACTTCGTGAGATAGGTTAGTATGATAAAGTGCAAACCATTTCACTTTGGTACTGTCAAAGACAAGATTCATAAATGTTATCACACAATGCCTACTGTAGCATATCATTTCCTTAATTTCTATTGAGCAATATAAGCCATAGAAACTAGAAAACAAGCAAACTATGCATTGAAAACAGAATCTGTCAAAAACAGAACAGTCTGTATTAATCTGTACTCCAACCATACTTCTGTTACTCAAACAATTCTTAAAAAATAGTAATACCTGGGAAATTTGTCTATTAATCTTCTGCCAAAAGAATCGGCATTTTATCACGCTTCTGTTCAAAATGAGAATTATTTTCCTGAGTGCAAAAGTTTCTGTTTTTTAGCAAGTTCAAGTCAACTATCACCATAGATCATCCCAAAGGCTTTACTTGGCACTTTATTGAAACAAAAGCTATAAAACATGATTAATACAGTAGCTTAATCATTCGAACACGCAAAAACAGTAGGTAAAAATGTTGGGTTGTATCCCATCAAGCGCTTTTCTTTAATGCCTTTTAAGCTAGGCATTAAGATTTCAATGATGCTCGCATAAAAGATAAGGATTGAAACATAACAAGAGCATCATGAATCACAAGTTCCTCTCTCATTATTATTTTTAGTAGAATCATGAATAGATTCATCAATATAACCATCACAAAAAACATTCTTTTCATGATCCACAAGCATAGAAAATTTATTACTCTCCACATAAGCAATTTTATTCTCATTCACAATAGTGGGAGTATCATATGAAACTTGAATACTAAAAATTGTTCCCACATTAAGAGATTAATGTTCAGTAAAAGGATATACAAAATTATGACAATAAGTATCACTACTTTTTATAACATAAGTATCATCACAATAATCATCATAAGTAGGAGGCATGCAATCATCATAGCAAATTTGATCATTCAAAGTAGGGGGGACTAAAAAGATCTTCCCCATTAAGCATAGCACCCCAAGCCTGGGACAAACATTAATTTCAGCAAAAAAATTCTCAAACATGTCATTCTCATCAAACATAGCATCCCCAAGCTTGTGGCTTGGCATATCATAAGCATAATCATTCTCATCATTAATAGTATGAATAGCACCACCGGTATAGTAATTGCCATCATCATAATTTCCCAAGTTGGTGCCAAAAAGATTTCCAAGATTATAAGAAGTACCATTATCTTCCCAATCATAATCATCACAACAAGCAATGGGCATAACAAAATTATCATCAATAGTGCTCTCAAACATTGTGCCATAAGGCATAGAAGCAATATCATCATCAAGTGCATCATCCTCCAGAATTATTTTTGATTCATTTTCATGAGGCACAACAATAATAGGAGCAACACTATTTGGGAGAGATACCTTTTTACCTGTATTCTTTCTTCTTCTTTTCTTCTTCTTCACCACATCATGTGTGCGTTTAATTAAATTTTTTAAGCTTCTTGTTGAAGAGATTGATTGGATAGGAAGCTCCTCCTCGTTACCTATTTCATCATGGGAGACAATAGGAGGGAAAGTGGAAATATTTACCCTTTCATTAGTATTCCTTTTATATTATATTGGTTTTCCCATCTTTCTATAGTTGGCATATAAGCATTCTCATTGCAATTTACCATGCAAAACATATAGATATTCTTTAGTTTGGTTTCAATGTAATCCGTGAGAATGAATACTTCAAACCAACTATTTTTATGTGTCAATTATTCACTCCCTAAAAATATACAAAGCTCATTATAAAGTTCAAGGGTGATCAAGTTATTGCAATATTTGGACACTATTCGATCATGAAAAAGCATGCATTGGAAATTAAGATGACCAACCTTATTGCAAAGTTCATAAGTAATAGGACAAAGAGAACATAATTTTGTAGCAAATTCATCTATCACTTTGAGCAAAGAATTGGTTCTATCATGTTTATGATGTTTATGCTTCTTGCAAAATCTATCTTCCCTATAAGGCACATCTTCACAAACTTTATGCACTCACAAAAATTGACATGTTTATAAGAAACATTTTGGTCATGACTTGTGCAATCATCATTAGCATTTTGGATATTCAAAGAATTCATACTAACAACATTGCAATCATGCTCATCATTCAAATATTTTGTGCCAAACATTTTATCGACTTCTTCTTCTAACAATTGAGCACAATTTTTCGATCCATCATTTTCAAGAAAGATATTATAAAGATGATCAATAATATGATGCAACCTCAATTCCATTTTTATGTAGTTTTCTTTTATAAACCAAACTAATGATAAAACAAGAAACTAAAAGATTCAATTGCAAGATCTAAAGATATACCATCAAGCACTCACCTCCCCGGCAACGGCGCCAGAAAAGAGCTTGATGTCTAATATGCAACTTTATTCTTGTAGACACGTGTTGGGCCTCCAAGCGCAGAGTTTTGTAGGACAGTAGCAATTTTCCCTCAAGTGGATGACCTAAGGTTTATCAATCTGTGGGAGGCGTAGGATGAAGATGGTCTCTCTCAAACAACCCTACAACCAAATAATAAAAAATGTCTTGTGTCCCCAACACACCAAATACAATGGTAATTTGTATAGGTGCACTAGTTCGGCGAAGAGATGGTGATACAAGTGTAATATGGATAGAAGATATTGATTTTTGTAACAAGAACGATAAAAAACAGCAAGGTTGCAATTGATAAAACGGAGCACAAACGGTATTGCAATGCTTGAAAATGAGGCCTAGGGTCTATACTTTGAGTAGTGCAATCTCTCAATAATGCTAATATAATTGGATCATATAACCATCCCTCACATGTGATGAAGAATCACTCTAAAGTTCTTATCTAGCGGAGAACATAAGAATAAATTGTTTGTAGGGTACTAAACCACCTTAAAGCTATTCTTTCCGATCAAACTATCTAAGAGTTCATACTAAAATAACACCAAGCTATTCTTTCCGATCAATCTAACCAAGATTTCATACTAAAATAACACCATATGATACACATCAACCAACTCTAATGTCACCTAGATACTCCAATGTCACCGCGAGTATCCGTGAGTTGATTATACGATATGCATCAAACAATTTCTGATTCATAGTACTCAATCCATTGCAAACAACCTGAAAGAGTGCCCCAAGTTTTCGATCGGAGAAAAAAAGACAAGAACGTGCATGAACCCCAATGCGTAGATGACCCCAATGTCACCTCGCGAATCCGCGAGTTGAGTGCCAAAACATATATCAAGTGAATAAATATGATACCCAATTTTCACCATGGGTATTCATAGCAAGACATACACAAAGTGTTCTCGAATCCATAAAAGTATTCAATCTGATAAAACGAAATCTCAAAGGGAAAAATCAATTCGCAACAAGATAGAGAGGGGAAAACACCATATGATCCAACTATGTTAACAAAGCCCGCGATACATCAAGATCGTGACATCTCAAGAACAAGACAGAGAGAGATTAAACACATAGCTACTGGTACAAACCCTTAGCCCTGAGGGTGGACTACTCCCTCCTCATCATGGTGGCCACCGGGATGATGAAGATGGCCACCAGTGATGATTTCCCCCTCCGGCAGAGTGCCGGAACGGGGTCTAGATTGGTTTTTGGTGGCTATAGAGCCTTGCAGCGATGGAACTTCTGATCTAGGGTTACCCCGAGGTTTTTTGAATATTTGGGATTTTATAGGGCAAAGAGGGGGTGCGGGAGGCCACCGAGGTGGGCACAACCCACTTGGGCGCGCCTGGGCCCCCAGGCATGCCCTGGTGGGTTGTGCCCCCTCAGGTGCTGCTCTGGCCCATCGGGAGTCTTCTGGTCCATAAGAAATCCACAAAAAGTTTTGCGGTGTTTGGACTCCATTTGATATTGATTACCTACGAAGTAAAAACAAGCAAAAAATAGCAACTGGCACTAGGCACCGGGTCAATAGGTTAGGCCCCAAAAAATGATATAAAGTTGCTATAAAATGATTGTAAAACATCCAAGAATGGTGATATAACGGCATGAATACTTCATAAATTATAGATATGTTGGAGACGTATCATAGAGATACTACTTGTGCTTCCAGACATCCCTAAACCCAGTTTTGCCATGAGAGTCCACCATACCTACCTATGGATTGAGTAAGATCCTTCAAGTAAGTTGTCATCGGTGCAAGAAATAAAAATTTCTCTCTAAATATGTATGATCTATTAGTGTGAAGGAAATAAGCTTTATACAAACTTGTGATATGGAAGAACTATAAGCAATGGACTGCATAATAAAGGTCTTTATCATAAGCGGCAAAATGAAGTGACGTTCTTTTGCACTAAGATTTTGTACATCCAACCATAAAAGTGCATGACAACCTCTGCTTCCCTCTACGAAGGGCCTATCTTTTACTTTTGTCCTCTACCCTTATACAAGAGTCATGGTGATCTTCATCTTTCCTTTTTACACTTTTTCCGTTGGCAAGCACTATGTGTTGGAGAGATCTGGATATATATATCCACTTGGATGTAGGTTTTCATAAAGTATTATTGTTGACATTACCCTTGAGGTAAAAGGTTGGGAGGCAAAACTATAAGCCCCTATCTTTCTCTATGTCCGTTTGAAGCTTTGAACACATATGTATCGCATGAGTGTTAGCAATTGTGAAAGACTAAATGATAGCCGAGTATGTGGACTTGCTGAAAAGCTCTTTAATTGACTCTTTCCGATGTTATGATAAATTGCAATTGCTTCAATGACTGAGATCATAGTTTGTTAGTTTTCAATAAAGTTTCTGATTCATACTTTACCTTGTGAACGAATTGTTACTTTAGCATAAGAAATTATATGGCATTATTTGTTGCTGTTCTAAAGATGATCATGATGCTCTCATGTCTGTATTTTATTTTATCGACGCCTCTATCTCTAAACATGTGGACACATTTTTTGATTTTGGCTTTCGCTTGAGGAAAAGCGAGGTCTAAGCTTGGGGGAGTTGATATGTCCATTTTGCATCATGCTTTTATGTTGATATTTATTGCATTATGGGCTGCTATTGCACATTATATCTCAATACTTATGCCTTTTCTCTCTTATTTTATAAGGTTTACATGAAGAGGGAGAATGCCGGCAGCTGGAATTCGGGACTGGAAATGGAGCAAATATTAGAGACTTATTCTACACAACTCCAAAAGTCATGAAACTTCATTGAGAATATTTTTGGAATATATGAAAAATATTGGGTAAAGAAAGTACCAGAGGGGGGCCACCAGCTAGCCACAAGGGTGGAGGAGGCGCCCTACCCCCTGGGTGCGCCCACCGTCCTTGTGGGTCCCTTGGCAGGCCTTCGAAGCCCATCTTCTGCTATATGGTGTGTTTTGACCTAGAAAAATAAGAAGGAAGGTTTCGGGACGAAGTGCCGCCATCTCAAGGCGGAACCTGGGCATAACCAATCTAGGGCTCTGGCGGAGCTGTTCTGTCGGGGAAACTTCACTCTAGGAGGGGGAAATCAAAGCCACCGTCATCACCAATGATCCTCTCATCGAGAGGGGGTCAATCTCCATCAACAGCTTCACCAGCACCATCTCCTCTCAAACCCTAGTTCATCTCTTATATCTGATCTTTGTCTCAAAACCTTAAATTGGTACATGTGGGTTGCTATAGTGTTGATTACTCCTTGTAGTTGATGCTAGTTGGTTTATCCAATGGAAGATTATATTTTCAGATCCTTAATGATAATTAATACTCCTCTGATCTTGATCATGAATATGCTTCGTGAGTAGTTACGTTTGTTGACACGTCTCCAACGTATCTATAATTTTTTATTGTTCCATGCTATTATATTATTTGTTTTGGATGTTAATGGGCTTTATTATACACTTTTATATTATTTTTAGGACTAACCTACTAACCCAAGGCCCAGTGCAAATTGTTGTTTTTTGCCTATTGAAGTGTTTCGCAGAAAAGGAATATCAAATGGAATCCAAACGGAATGAAACCTTCGGGAGAGTTATTTTTGGAATAAATGTGATCCAGAGGACTTGGAGTGGACGTCAAGAAACAAACAAGGAGTCCACGAGGCAGGGGGCGCGCCTACCCCCCTGGCCGTGCCCTCCCCCTCGTGGGCCCCTTGTGACTCAACCGACCTACTTATTCCTCCTATATGTATAATCAAATACCCTGAAAACAACTAGGAGCACCAAGAAACCCTATTTCCACCGCCGCAACCTTCTGTACCCAAGAGATCCCATCTTGGGACCTTTTCCGGAGCTCCGCCGGAGGGGGCATCGATCATGGAGGGCCTCTACATCAACTCCATGGCCTCTCCGGTGATGTGTGAGTAGTTTACTTTAGACCTTCAGGTCCATAGTTATTATCTATATGGCTTCTTCTCTCTCTTTGGATCTCAATGCAAAGTTCTCCTCGATCTTCTTGGAGATCTATTCGATGTAACTCTTTTTGCGGTGTGTTTGTCGAGATCCGATGAATTGTGGGTTTATGATCAAGTTTATCTATGAACAATGTTTGATTCATCTCTGAAATCTTTTATGTATGATTGGTTTATCATTTCAAGTCTCTTCGAATTATCATTTTGGTTTGGCCTACTAGATTGATCTTTCTTGCAATGGGAGAAGTGCTTAGCTTTGGGTTCAATCTTGCGGTGTCCTTTCCCAATGACAGTAGGGGCAGCAAGGCACGTATTGTATTGTTGCCATCGAGGATAAAAAGATGGGGTTTATATCATATTGCTTGAGTTTATCCCTCTACATCATGTCATCTCACCTAATGCGTTACTCTGTTCTTATGAACTTAATACTCTAGATGCATGCTGGATAGCGGTTGATGTGTGGAGTAATAGTAGTAGATGCAGTTAGGAGTCGGTGTAATTGTCACGGACGTGATGCCTATATACATGACCATGCCTATATATTCTCATAATTATTTGCTTTTCTATCAATTGCTCGACAGTAATTTGTTCACCCACCATAGAATTTGCTATCTTGAGAGAAGCCACTAGTGAAACCTATGGCCCCCGGGTCTATCTTTTATCATACAAAGTTTCCAATCTACTTTACTTTGCAATCTTTACTTTCAATCTATATCAGAAAAATACCAAAAATATTCATCTTATTATTATTATCTCTATCAGATCTCACTCTCGTAAGAGACCGTGAAGGGATTGACAACCCCTTTATCGCATTGGTTGCGAGGTTCTTATTTGTTTGTGTAGGTACGAGGGACTTGCGTGTGGCCTCCTACTAGATTGATACCTTGGTTCTCAAAAACTGACGGAAATACTTACGCTACTTTGCTGCATCACCCTTTCCTCTTCAAGGGAAAACCAACGCAGTGCTCAAGAGGTAGCAAGAAGGATTTCTAGCGCCATTGCTGGGGAGTCTACGCACAAGTCAAGACATACCAAGTACCCATCACAAACTCTTATCCCTCGCATTACATTATTTGCCATTTTCCTCTCGTTTTCCTCTCCCCCACTTCACCCTTGCCGTTTTATTCGCCCTCTTTTTCCGTTCGCTTTTTCTTTTGCTTGCTTCGTCATTATGGCTAGTGCTTTATCTACTCCTTTGTCTCCCGAGAATGAGGTCCTTAATTTTGAACAAAGGGAGGGAGAAAATCCAAAAGATGCTTCGTACAGAATTTGCAATGCACAAAATAGATCTACTAGGAAGCAATCTACTTCCGTTCTTCTTCGCAATTTTTATGTAGGCATAATTCCTTGGAATAGATATATTCTTGATACCATCACCGGAGGAAATTTCTTGGGTAGCCACACTTTTGATTCTTATAATGCTATGATAGATTTGTTTGGCACACCACCTCTCTTGGTTAATGGAACTATGTTAACTTTAGAATATATTATGCAAAGGCTCGATATTATTGAAAATAATGTTGCCACTGAATTGATTGAGAATTTGGATAAAAAGATCCACAACCAAATTACCCAATATGGATCTAAGGTAGGAGTTACTCTGAAAAGTTTTAAAGAAAAAGAACCTGTAGTTAATGAAAGAATAGACCAAGATTCCACTAGGATTGATAAACTTGAGGGTATTATTACCAACTTGGGGTCTGCTTTTTCTGCCGTAAGGAATACTTCAAATCCTCCTACCAAAGTTGCCAAACTAATGTACGTTCCTAAAAATAAGGGTGAAACTTCTAGTAAGGAAAATGCGAATCTCAAATCCATAAGTGTTCACCCCAACTTTTTCGCTATCATTAAGGAACCTTTTGCTACAAATGATTTTCTTGATTTCTTGCCAAGGAGTTTAATCATTAATAGAAAGAAGGAAACTCCTAAGGGTTATAAGTGTTCTATTGAAGAATTTCATACCAAAGATGACAATACCTAGATCTATCCTTGCTTTTATGCCTAGCTAGGGGCGTTAAACGATAGTGCTTGTTGGGAGGCAACCAAATTTTATTTTTGTTTCTTGCTTTTTGATTCTATTTAGTAATAAATAATTCATCTAGCCTCTGTCTATATGTGGTTTTATTCTTTTAATTAGTGTTTGTGCAAAGTAGAACCTTTGGGAAGACTTGGGGAAAGTCTTTGCGATCTTGCTGTAAAAAACAGAAACTTTAGCACTCACGAGATTTACTTCCATTTTTTACTGGAGAGTGATATTTAGTTAATTCTTTTTGAATATGATTAATATATAAATTCCTCACGTACAGTAATTTAGTTTAGAATTTTTGGGGTTCCAGAAGTATCCGAAACCTACAGATTACTACAGACTGTTCTGTTTTTGACAGATTCTGTTTTTCGTGTGTTGTTTGCTTATTTTGATGAATCTATGGTTAGTAATAGAGTTTATGAACCATAGAAAAGTTGGAACACAGTAGGTTTAACACCAATATAAATAAATAATGAGTTCATTACATTACCTTAAGTTGTGGTTTGTTTTCTTTTACTAACGGAGCTCACAAGATTTTCTTTTAAGTTTTGTGTTGAGAAGTTTTCAAGTTTTGGGTAAAGATTTGATGGATTATGGAACAAGGAGTGTCAAGAGCCTAAGCTTGGGGATGCCCAAGGCACCCCAAGGTAAAATTCACGGACAAACAAAAGCCTAAGCTTGGGGATGCCCAGGAATGCATCCCCTCTTTCGTCTTCGTCCATTGGTAACTTTACTTGGAGCTATATTTTTATTCACCACATGATATGTGTTTTGCTTGGAGCGTCTTGTATGATTTGAGTCTTTGCTTTTTAGTTTACCACAATCATCCTTTATGTACACAACTTTTGGGAGAGACACACATGAATCGGAATTTATTATAATACTCTATGTGCTTCACTTATATCTTTTGAGCTAGATAATTTTGCTCTAGTGCTTCGCTTATATCTTTTAGAGCACGGCGGTGGCTTTATTTTATAACAATTATTGATCTCTCATGATTCACTTATATTATTTTGAGAGTCCTTTAGAACAGCATGGTAATTTGCTTTGGTTATGAATTTAGTCCTAATATGATAGGCATCCAAGATAGGTATAATAAAAACTATCATAAAAAGTGCATTGAATACTATGAGAAGTTCGATAGTTGATGATTGTTTTGAGATATGGAGATGGTGATATTAGAGTCATGCTAGTTGAATAGTTATGAATTTGAGAAATACTTGTTCTAAAGTTTGTGATTCCCGTAGCATGCAGTTATGGTGAACAGTTATGTGATGAAGTCGGAGCATGATTTATTGATTGTCTTCCTTATGAGTGGCGGTCGGGGATGAGCGATGGTCTTTTCCTACCAATCTATCCCCCTAGGAGCATGCACGTAGTACTTTGTTTCGATAACTAATAAATTTTTGCAATAAGTATGTGAGTTCTTTATGACTAATGTTGAGTCCATGGATTATACGCACTCTCACCCTTCCACCATTGCTAGCCTCTCTAGTACCGCGCAACTTTCGCCGGTACCATAAACCCACCATATACCTTCCTCAAAACAGCCACCATACCTACCTATTATGGCATTTCCAGAGCCATTCCGAGATATATTTCCATGCAACTTTCCACCATTCCATTTGTTATGGCATGCTTCATCATTGCCATATTGCTTTGCATGATCATGTAGTTGACATTGTATTTGTGGCAAAGCCACCGTTCATAATTCTTTCATACATGTCACTCATGAGTCATTGCATATCCCGGTACACCGCCGGAGGCATTCACATAGAGTCATATTTTGTTCTAAGAATTGAGTTGTAATTAAATAAAGTGTGATGATCATCATTATTAGAGCATTGTCCCAAGTGAGGAAAGGATGATGGAGACTATGATTCCCCCACAAGTCGGGATGAGACTCTGGACGAAAAAAAGAGGCAAAAAAGGGGGATAAAGAAGGCCCAAATAAAAAATAAGAGAAAAAGAGAGAAGGGACAATGTTACTATCCTTTTTCCACACTTGTGCTTCAAAGTAACACCATGATCTTCAAGATAGAGAGTCTCATATGTTATCACTTTCATACACTAGTGGGAATTTTACATTATAGAACTTGTCTTGTATATTCCAATGATGGGCTTCCTAAAATTCCCTAGGTCTTCGTGAGCAAGCAAGTTGGGTGCACACCCACTTAGTTTCTTTTTGAGCTTTCATACACTTATAGCTCTAGTGCATCCGTTTCATGGCAATCCCTACTCACTCACATTGATATCTATTGATGGGCATCTCAATAGCCCGTTGATACGCCTAGTTGATGTGAGACCATCTTCTCCTTTTTGTCTTCTCCACAACCACCATTCTATTCCACCTATAATGCTATGTCCATGGCTCACACTCATGTATTGTGTGAAGATTGAAAAATTTTGAGAACATCAAAAGTATGAAACAATTGCTTGGCTTGTCATCGGGGTTGTGCATGATTTAAATATTTTGTGTGGTGAAGATGGAGCATAGCTAGACTATATGATTTTGTAGGGATAACTCTCTTTGGCCATGTTATTTTGAGAAGACATGATTGCTTTGCTAGTATGCTTGAAGTATTATTATTTTTATGTCAATATTAAAATTTTGTCTTGAATATTTCGGATCTGAGCATTCATGCCACAATAAATAAAATTACATTGAGAATTATGCTAGGTAGCATTCCACATCAAAAATTATGTTTTTATCATTTACCTACTCGAGGATGAGCAAGAATTAAGCTTGGGGATGCTTGATACGTCTCCAACGTATCTACAATTTTTGATTGTTCCATGCAATTATATTATCTGTTTTGGATGTTTAATGGGATTTAATATACCTTTTTATATTATTTTTGGGACTAACCTATTAACCAAAGGCCCAGTGCAAATTGCTGTTTTTTTGCCTATTTCAGTATTTCGCAGAGAAGGAATATCAAACGGAACCCAAACGGCGAAACCTTTGGGAGAGTTATTTTTGGAACAAACGTGATCCAGAGGACTTGGAGTTGACGTCAAGAAACAAACGAGGAGTCCACGAGGCAGGGGGCGCGCCTACCCCCCTGGGCGCACCCTCCCCCCTCGTGGCTCAACCGACCTACTTCTTCCTCCTATATATACTCATATACCCTGAAAACAACCAGGAGCACCACGAAACCCTATTTCCACCACCGCAACCTTCTGTACCCAAGAGATCCCATCTTGGGACCTTCTCCAGAGCTCCGCCGAAGGGGGCATCGATCATGGAGGGCCTCTACATCAACTCCATGGCCTCTCCTGTGATGTCTGAGTAGTTTACTTCAGACCTTCGGGTCCATAGTTATTAGCTAGATGGCTTCTTCTCTCTCTCTTTGGATCTCAATACAAAGTTCTCCTCAATCGTCTTGGAGATCTATTCAATGTAACTCTTTTTGCGGTGTGTTTGTCGAGATCCGATGAATTGTGGGTTTATGATCAACTTTATCTATGAACAATTTTTGAATCATCTCTGAAATCCTTTATGCATGATTGGTTTATCTTTGCAAGTCTCTTCGAATTATCAGTTTGGTTTTGCCTACTAGATTGATCTTTCTTGCAATGGGAGACGTGCTTAGCTTTGGGTTCAATCTTGCGGTATCCTTTCCCAGTGATAGCAGGGGCAGCAAGGCATGTATTGTATTGTTGCCATCGAGGATAAAAAGATGGGGTTTATATAATATTTCTTGAGTTTATCCCTCTACATCATGTCATCTCACCTAATGCGTCACTCTGTTCTTATGAACTTAATACTCTAGATGCATGCTGGATAGCGGTCGATGTGTGGAGTAATAGTAGTAGATGTAGGCAGGAGTCGGTCTAGTTGTCACAAATGTGATGCCTATATACATGATCATGCCTAGATAGTCTCATAATTATTCGCTTTTCTATCAATTGCTCGACAATAATTTGTTCACCCACCGTAATACTTATGCTATCTTGAGAGAAGCCACTAGTGAAACCTATGGCCCCTGGGTCTATCTTTTATCATATAAAGTTTCCAATCTACTTTACTTTGCAATCTTTACTTTCAATATCATAAAAAATACCAAAACTATTTATCTTATTATTATTATCTCCATCAGATCTCACTCTCGTAAGTGACCGTGAAGGGATTGTGTCAGTGTCAAAACCGGTGGATCTCGGGTAGGGGGTCCCGAACTGTGCGTTTAGGCCGGATGGTAACAGGAGGCAGGGGACACGATGTTTTACCCTGGTTTGGGCCCTCTTGATGGAGGTAAAACCCTACGTCCTGCTTGATTAATATTGATGATATGGGTAGTACAAGAGTAGATCTACCACGAGATCAGAGAGGCTAAATCCTAGAAGCTAGCCTATGGTATGATTGTATGTTGGGATTGTTGTGTCCTACGGACTAAAACCCCTCCGGTTTATATAGACACCGAAGGGGGCTAGGGTTACACAAGGTCGGTTACAAAGGAGGAGATATCCATATCCGTACTGCCTAGCTTGCCTTCCACGCCAAGTAGAGTCCCATCCGGACACGAGACGAAGTCTTCAATCTTGTATCTTCATAGTCTAACAGTCCGGCCAATGGAGATAGTCCGGCTGTCCGAAGACCCCCTAATCCAGGACTCCCTCAGTAGCCCCTGAACCAAGCTTCAATGACGATGAGTCTGGCATGCAGTATTGTCTTCGGCATTGCAAGGCGGGTTCCTTCTCCGAATACATCACAGAAGAATTTGAATACGAGGATAGTGTCCGACCCTGTAAAATAAGTTCCACATTCCACCGTAGAGAGAATAATATTTTCGCAGATCTAATTTGCTGGCTTGTTTTGGCATCATGACATTACGTCATGGCCCGGTGATTATTCAAACCGTTTCTTTTAACCAGCCCCGCACATAACGCGAGGCAGTTTTTTGACACGTCTTGTCAAAGCAAAGATCGTGTCCCCTTATTACGGGATTCTCATCAATACGGGTGTGGGTAACCCAACCGCGCCATCAATTGTGGCGCTTGGGGGATAAGCGAGTTTTACCAGGCAAGTGGGGACTCTTAGCTTTGTCCGCCCATATAAAGGGATAAGGATTCACCTTTCCATCGACGCCTTGATCCTCCCTTGCCCATCTGTTTTCGCACACTCGAGCTCTAGCACCCAAGTCCGCACTTCCCACCTCGACCTTCTCCAATCATGTCCGGAGCGGGAGGCAAGTGGATGGTTTCCTCCGTCACGGAGGGAGACATCAAGAAACTGAGGAGAGCCGGATACCTTCCCGACGACATCGCGCACTGGCTCCCAGATGAGGGGCAGCTCATCCCCACCCCCAGGCCCCATGAGAGGGTAGTATTCCTCACCCATTTCCTCCGCGGACTGGGATTCCCTCTCCACCCCTTTGTCTGAGGGATCATGTTTTATTACGGCCTGGATTTCCACGATCTGGCCCCGAACTTCATCCTCAACATCTCGGTGTTTATCGTCGTGTGCGAGGCCTTCCTCCGCATCAAGCCCCACTTTGGCTTATGGCTGAAGACCTTCAATGTCAAGCCGAAGGTGGTGGGCGGCCGCCAAGCGGAGTGCGGAGGCGCCATGGTGGGCAAGATGCCCAACGTAACATGGCTCGAGGGCTCCTTTGTGGAAACCATAAAGGGGTGGCAATTGGGGTGGTTCTATATCACCGAGCTGCGCGACCCTGCATGGGCAGTGGCCCCCGAGTTTCGATCTGGAATCCCCACGCGGCTCACCTCCTGGAAAGAGAAGGGCTTGTCCTGGGGTAATTCGAAAGAGCTGACCGGACTCCAAACATGTATTCAAAACATGGTGGACAAGAAGCTCAAGCTTGTCAACATAGTCCAAGTTATGCTCATCCACCGGATACTCCCGTGCCAACAACGGGAGTTCAACTTGTGGGAGTTCAATCCGGCGTAGCACCGAACTCTGAACAGGCTCTTCGACACGACTCATGAAGACGCCTGGAGGGTGCTGTTCAAAAGCGCTGAGGTCCCCCCCCCCCTATTACTGAGGATCGCGGATTCAGCGTGAAGCGCCAAGCCAGTGCGGTATGCTGCTTTACCTTTCACAGGATACTTATTTTATATAGATTGGCTCTGTGCAGGATCTAAACTCCCGTACCTTTGACAGGACTGGCAGAAGATGGCCGGACAGATCGACTGTCCGGCTCCTTTGCCCGAAGGCCCCGCAGACGCTCTTCTGGCGAAGATGTTGACTCCGGCCCCTTTATACGGTGCCGGAGAAGACCAAGAAGGCCAAGGGAACTCGAAAGAGTTCCCGACGCCAGGCGTCGTCGGACTCACCGTCCGATGACTCTGCGGCGCACTCTTCCCCCGAAGACGAGGAAGAAGAAGAAGAAGATGCTCCCCCACCGACTGGGGGAGACAGGAAAAGGAAGGCCGCCCCAACCGGGGAGGCCGGAGGGTCCAAGAAGGGAAGGACTCTCCTTCCGGACGGTTCCACTGCTGCCGATGAAGGCGAAGATGAGTGGTTGCCCAGGGTCAAGCCCTCGGGGAGACCATAAGTATTCGGATACCAGAGTAACTCATAGGATTCCTTTGTTGCGTTGCTTTCCCTGACGCCGAACGCAATTATGCAGGCCGCCACGAGCCAATATCGAGGTATCATCGGACAGCTCCTTGGGCTCGTCGGACACCGCCACGAGCCAATATCGAGGTATCATCGGACAGCTCCTTGGGCTCGTCGGACATGGATAGCGATCCAGTCCCGACTGCCACCTCCCCTCATCCTGCCGACGACTCCGAGGTGTTGTCTCAAGAGGCACCGGATCAAGGGGAGACAGTCCCGGAGGCGCCTCAAGGCGACCTTCCGGACTCCAGGAGCCGAGGGGACGGGGCCCCCGAGAGCTCCGAGTTCGTCCCTCAGCCGAACACCGCGCCGAACCCTCCAGCGGTTCCGGGCTCGGGCAGGCGGCCTCCTTCTAAGAGGGGCAAGACACCTGTGCCGGTGACCTCTGTCCATCCAGAGGCGCCGGACAATCTGCTGGAAGCGCTTCGCAGCGCTTCCATCGACGAGGAGCACCGCACTATCATGAGTGCGGTGATCCAGAAGGTTCAGTCCGCCAAGAGCGGATTGACTGAAGCCTTGCCAGCCTTCTAACAGGCTTCGAGGTAAGTGTTTTAAAATGTAGTAGAAATATTACTGCATAGACAGTAGCCCCTGATGCTCTGTTAGGTGTTCACAAAGAAAAGCCGAATAGAGGATCAAATAATATTGCAGGAGTCTAATATAAGTATGTCAATATGCGTATGCAGGCTTCGCTGCTGGCATCCGCCACACTGACTGCGGAGGTCGCCGTACTGAAGCAGGACCTCGAGGGGTCCAGGAAAGAGCTCGGCCTTGCCAAGAGGCAGCTCGAGGAGAACAGGGGTAAGTAATGCCCCGTCTATAGATATGTATATATAAAAAAGGATGCGATTGCAAGATGACGGGATCATTGTATGTTTGCCAGGGGCCACGACCGAGGTGGCGACCCTGAAGCAAGCTCTAACCAAGACCAAAGAGAAAGCGGCCAAGGAGCGCACCGAGCGAGAGAAGCACGAGGCTCGGGTGGGCGAGGTGCAGCAAGAGCTCCAGGCTCTCGTGACGAAGCACGAGGAGTTGGAGCTTGACTCGAAGATGAGAGAGTCTGAGCTTGCCGCGGCCCTTGAGAGTGTAAAGAGTGCCAAGGCCGAGGCCCAGAAGGCCCTCCAAGAGATCGACGCGATGAAGAAGATAGCGGCGGGTAATGCTTTCTATATGAAAAGCAAGCATGTAAAAGTAAATTACCCATTACTTACACGGATACGGAGCTCTTCAGGAGCATTCATAGATTTGCCCCGCAGTGTGTCTGATGCCGCACAATTTTACCAGCCGAGGACGGAAGCTCGACGGAGAAGCTGTTCTGGTCTCAGTATGCTGAGGCTGAACATCCGGTGCCCATGAGCGACCAGCTGAAGCAGATGGTCGAGCTGCATAAGGCGGCCGATCAGGCCATGAGGAGCTTTATAGTCCGACTGTGGCCTGGCGACGCCCTTCCGAACAGCTTCTTCGGCCTGGTGAGGCAGCTTGTGGATGCCTGCCCGCGGCTGGAGGTCGTTAAGCGATCTGTCTGCATTGAAGGTGCACGCCGGGCTTTCGCCCGTGTGAAATTGCAATGGGTCAAGCTAGACACCGTGAAGCTGATCAAGGAGGGGCCGCCAGAGGGCAAGGAGCACCGCCACCCCGAGATGTACTACGAGGGTGTTCTGCCGGGTGCCCGTCTCATCGCGGACGAGTGTTCAAAAGATGTAATATTTGAGTAAACTTGCTCGTTTTATCCTGTATTTATGAAAATTTGTTTCATATGCGCTATGCAACGCTTGTTTGAATTTAAAATATTACCTTCTATTTGGCTGTTTATCCAATCTGAGAGATGGCTAGTCCTCGGCTTCTGCCCCTATGCCACGAGTGCTGGGGTGTTCGGGATAAACCTGAGCACTCTTGTTCCCATATTTGGGTCCTTCGAGGGGAGGTGCTCAGCACAACGAACAAGGCAACCAGACTAATAATGCTTTATCACTCTCACTTAGCCATAGAATTCTATAATTTTAAATTTCGGTGAAGCCCCTGGTATTCGGAAGGCCGAATTCGGGGCGCGATACACGCCTGTAAGCCGGACAGGGCTGGCCCCTCGCCCTAAGCGGCATAAGTCTTTAGGGACTTGAAAAACCTCGCCGAACAGCGACCAGTCTCTCGCCTTATCATGACAGTCAGTTTTAGCTCTACTAAGGTGCTAAGCCTGGCAGAATCGGGGCACAATCGCAGTAGTTCTCCTAGCGCTACCTTAGCCGATAGAGCGGAACGTAAGGTACCAAAACATAGGAGCCGGGCAAACCCAACATTTGACCAAAGACATGATTCGGAGCTGATGCATATAATGCTATAAGTTCGGGGTGCCGCACTTGTGAAAGTGTTCGGACTTTTCACACCACATTGTGGGGTACGTAAGCCCCTGGTGTATTGGCCGTACCATAGTGTACGGTTGCAAGGCGTCATTAATGAACACACACACACACACATATATATATAACAAGAATGCAATAATAGTCGTAATGTCATGCATTGTTTATTAAAAAATTGCGTTAAAGCAAAGTGATATAGATAGTGCGATAAGCAAAGAGTAGGACTATGTCCCTTCCAAGGGCAAGCTGAGGAATGATGTTAAATTGAATATTTCACTCGTTACTGTAATCAACCTAGGAATTCCGTGGTATGACGTAGCTGTCTACCTCCTTGGTTGCTGCATCGTGTATTCGGCAATAGTGCTGCCGGACAGTGTTTCCAGAGATTAAGGTCCTGAAAGAAAAGGAAAAATGACCAAACAGGAAGCCCCTAGTGTGGTTTAGGCCATGTCTTGGGGCGTGCCACAGTTGTGCCCCCCTCCCCACCTGTGCCCATGGTATTTTTAATGCATAATTATGTACACGCGACACGAGTTTCGCTGCTGGGCTGGGATTGGGGTGGCCGCCGTATTGCTACGTGAGCTCAGATCGCGCCAGGCGGTCTATTTGCTGATTTCCCCGAGCGCGCTTGAAGGTGTCCGGGCTGTGAAGCGCCGAACTGGTTGATTGCCTTGAGAGGCTGCTTTGTGTTTCTGCTGCGAGGGCTGTGGTGTGCTCCTCTGTTTGGAGAGAGCGCTCTGTGTTTCCATTGACTGTAATAGCTCCGTGAGGTCCTGGCATCTTGATCTTGAGGTATGCATAGTGCGGTACCGCATTGAATCTAGCAAATGCGGTTCGCCCGAGCAGCGCGTGATAACCACTGCGGAACGGGACTATATCGAAGATTAACTCTTCGCTTCGGAAGTTATCCGGGGATCCGAAGACCACTTCCAGTGTAATTGAGCCTGTGCAATGGGCCTCTACACCTGGAATGATGCCCTTAAAGGTCGTTTTGGTGGGTTTGATCCTTGAGGGGTCTATACCCATTTTGCACACTATGTCCTGATAAAGCAGGTTCAGGCTGCTGCCGCCATCCATAAGGACTTGAGTGAGGTGAAATCCGTCGATGACTAGGTCTAGGACCAGTGCGACGAATCCGCCATGACGGATACTAGTGGGGTGGTCCCTGCGATCGAAGGTGATCGGACAAGAGGACCAAGGGTTGAACTTTGGGGCGACTGGCTCCAATGCATATACGTCCTTGAGCGCACGCTTCCGCTCCCTCTTGGGGATGTGGGTTGCGTATATCATGTTCACCGTCCGCACTTGCGGGGGAAACCTCCTCTGTCCTCAAGTGTGCGGCTGCCGGGGCTCCTCCTCGTCATTGCTATGCGGCCCCTTGTCCTTTTTTTCGGCAATTAACTTGTCGGCCTGCTTGAACACCCAACAATCCCTGTTGGTGTGATTGGATGGCTTGTCTGGGGTGCCGTGTATTTGACACGAGCGATCGAGTATACGGTCCAAGCTGGACGAACCCGGCGTACTTTGTTTGAATGGCTTTTTCCGCTGACCGGGTTTAGAGCCTTTGAATCCGGCATTGACTGCCGTATCCTCAGTATTTTCGCTGTTAATGCGGCGCTTATGCTTGTTGCGACGTGACCTGCTATTGCCGTCCTTGGTATCTGAGGTACCATGGTTCTTTGATATGTTATTACTGCGAGCCAGCCAGCTGTCTTCTCCAGCACAAAATCGGGTCATGAGCGTCGTGAGAGCTGCCATAGATTTTGGCTTTTCCTGACCAAGGTGCCGGGCCAGCCATTCGTCTTGGATGTTGTGCTTGAAAGCCGCTAAGGCCTCCGCATCCGGACAGTCGACGATTTGATTTTTCTTTGTAAGGAACCGAGTCCAGAATTGCCTTGCCGACTCTTCTGGCTGCTGAATTATGTGGCTCAAATCATCGGCGTCTGGTGGTTGCACATAAGTGCCCTGAAAGTTGTCGAGGAATGCGGCTTCCAGATCTTCCCAACAGCTAATGGAGTCCGCTGGCAAGCTGTTAAGCCAATGCCGCGATGGTCCTTTGAGCTTTAGTGGGAGGTATTTGATGGCGTGTAAGTCATCGCCGCGGGCCATGTGGATGTGGAGGAGGAAGTCCTCAATCCATACTACGGGATCTGTTGTGCCGTCGTATGATTCAATATTTACAGGTTTGAAACCTTCTGGGAATTGATGTTCCATTACTTCTTCTGTGAAGCATAAGGGGTGTGCGGCGCCTCTGTATTGGGCTATATCTCGACGCAGCTCGAATGGGTCTTGCCCGCTGTGTTCGGCCCGGCCGGATTTTCTTTTACTGTATCCGGCATGACGTTTGTCGTCTCGCAGAGTGGTGCGCCCTCGTGATCCGTAGATCGATCTTGAATGCTTTGCCTTCTCCTCCAATATGTGTCGCAGGTCTGGCGTATCTCCCCATGCCTTTTTATTTGAGTGGTGTTGGGGTGGAGGCTGAGCTTTTGGCTGGAATGCCTCTCTATCGTGGCCACGAGGTGGCCGATCAGCCGTCTCATATGCTTCTTCCTCCAATCGGGGTAGTAACCTGCGCCTTGGGTAATTCTTGGAGGGGCGCTCGAGTTTATATTCCTCAGCCGCGAGGACTTCAGTCCATTTGTCAGCTAGCAGATCTTGATTAGCTTGAAGCTGTTGCTGCTTTTTCTTCATGCTATTTGTCGTGGCCATAAGCCGGCGCTTGAAGCGCTCTTGTTCGACGGGATCCTCTGGTATGGAGAATTCATCGTCGCCGAGGCTTGCCTCGTCTTCGGAGGGGGGCATGTGATTGTCATCCTCCTCCTCTCCGTCTGCCGCTCTCTCAGGAGAGCTGGCTCCTCCATCCTCCTGCTCTAAATCTTGCTGGAGGGGTTTGTTGTTTTCTTCGGCACTATCCGGAGTGTTATTATCTCTGGTGCCAGTATCACCACTTTTGCTTTGGCGGGACTTAGAGCGGCGCCGCTGACGTCGGCGTTTGGGTTGCTTCTTGGAGGGGTCATCCTCTGCTATCCCGTCGCCATTGCCTTTTTTGGGTGTATCCACCATGTATATGTCATATGACGAGGTGGCTTTCCAGTGCCCTATAGGTGCTGGTTCATGTTCGTCTCCTACATCGTCGTCCATACCGTTGATGTCTTCGGAGTCAAAGTCGAGCATGTCGGTTAAATCATCGACAGTGGCTACAAAGTGGGTGGTGGGTGGGCGTCGAATTTCTTCGTCGTCCGCATCCCAATCCTGTTGGCCATAATCCGGCCAGGGCTCTCCTGACAAAGAAAGAGACCTTAGTGAATTCAGAATGTCGCCGAAAGGCGAGTGCTGAAAGATATCTGCGGCGGTGAATTCCATGATCGGCGCCCAATCGGATTCGATTGGCAGGGGCGCGGGTGGTTCGGAGTCAGAAAAAGAGTCCGACACCTTGGAGTCACGGGCTACGCAGAGGATTATGCTCGTGTTCGGCTCGATCGCCGTTGAGACTGCAGCCCCTGAGGCGGTGTCTAACCACCCGTCCTCGATTGGCGCAGTTGGCTCCGAACTAAGGGTCGGAGCTGATGCGGGCGCGGTCTCTGGGGTACTGTTCGGCGGCAGAGCTGGGTCATACCCATTGCGACAGTGCGGCGCGCCCGGCTATGGCTCGAATCCATCGAAGATCAAGTCTCCGCGGATGTCGGTCGTGTAGTTCAAACTTCCAAATCTGACCTGATGGCCAGGGGCGTAGCTTTCAATCTGCTCCAGATGGCCAAGCGAATTAGCCCGCAGTGCAAAGCCGCCGAATACGAAGATCTGTCCGGGGAGAAAAGTCTCACCCTGGACCGCATCGCTATCGATGATAGTAGGAGCCATCAAGCCTAACGGCGATGACACAGAGGAACTCTCAATGAAATCACCAATGTCGGTGTCAAAACCGGCGGATCTCGGGTAGGGGGTCCCGAACTGTGCGTCTAGGCCGGATGGTAACAGGAGGCAGGGGACACGATGTTTTACCCAGGTTCGGGCCCTCTTGATGGAGGTAAAACCCTACGTCGTGCTTGATTAATATTGATGATATGGGTAGTACAAGAATAGATCTACCACGAGATCAGAGAGGCTAAACCCTAGAAGCTAGCCTATGGTATGATTGTATGTTGGGATTGTTGTGTCCTACGGACTAAAACCCCTCCGGTTTATATAGACACTGAAGGGGGCTAGGGTTACACAAGGTCGGTTACAAAGGTGGAGATATCCATATCCGTACTGCCTAGCTTGCCTTCCACGCCAAGTAGAGTCCCATCCGGACACGAGACGAAGTCTTCAATCTTGTATCTTCATAGTCTAACAGTCCGGCCAATGGAGATAGTCCGGCTGTCCGGAGACCCCCTAATCCAGGACTCCCTTAGATTGACAACCCCTTTATCGCGTTCGTTGCGAGGTTCTTATTTGTTTGTGTAGGTACGAGGGACTTGCGTGTGCCTCCTACTGGATTGATACCTTGGTTCTCAAAAACTGAGGGAAATACTTACGCTACTTTGCCGCATCACCCTTTCCTCTTCAAGGGAAAACCAACGCAGTGCTCAAGGGGTAGCATTTGTTCCTGTGGACATGGGAGATGTCTTGTTATAAGTAATCATGAGAATTTGGTATGTCTCTCCTCTAGTGGTGTTATGTGAACATCGAGTACAGGACACTTTGCCATGATTTGGGCCTAGGGGAAGGCATTCAGAAATAATAAGTAGATGATGGGTTGCTAGAGTGACAGAAGCTTAAACCCTAGTTTATGCGTTGCTTTGTAAGGGGCTAATTTTGATCCATATGTTTCATGCTATATATGGTTAGGTTTACCTTAATTATTCTCGTGTAGTTGCAGATGCTTGCGAGAGGGGTTAATCATAAGTGGGAGGTTTGTCCAAGAAATAGCAGCACCCAAGCACCGGTCCACCCACATATCAAATTATCAAACTAACGAACGTGAATCATATGAGCATGATGAAAACTAACTTGACAACAATTCCCATGTGTCCTCGGGAGCGCTTTGCTTTATATAAGAGTTCGTCCAGGCTTGTCCTTTGCAATAAAAAGGATTGGTCCACCTTGTTGCACCTTGTTTAATTTTGTTACTTGTTACCCATTATGAATTATCTTATCACACAACTATCTGTTACCGATAATTTCAGTGCTTGTAGAGAATACCTTACTGAAAACCGCTTGTCATTTCCTTCTGCTCCTGGTTGGGTTTGACACTCTTACTTATCGAAAGGACTACGATAGATCCCCTATACTTGTGTGTCATCACCCGAAGGCAGCCCTACTTCTCCCATTACACTAGTTTCTCCTCTCATCGGTTCAGGTACCGTTTGGCGAAGCCCTCCCAGCACCGTACCACCACCATCTCCACCACACCATCATGATGGTTGAGATCTCATCTACTTCCCCTGCCTTGCTTGTTGTATCAAGAAGGAGGAGAAGTCATCGAGCCGCACGTGTGCTGAACGCAGAGGTGTTGTCTGTTCGGCGCTAGATCAGATTGGATCATGAAGACTACTACTACATCAACCACGTAATATACGCTTCCGCTAAACGGTCTATGAGGGTACGTAGACACACTCTCCTCTCTCGTTGCTATGCTCCTCATAGATAGATCTTGTGTGATTTGTACAAAGTTTTTTGATTTTCATCACTGATGGTTACTGGATTCATCCTAGTGCTGCGGCTCAATTCATTTCTGCCTAGGACTTTGATGCTTATGATCACCACTTTTGCCTATGGGCTAGTGGCTATGGTTTTGCATATGATCAGCTTGTCGTGAATGTCCATGTCACTAACACTCAAGAAGATTTGAGTATGGAGCAACCACTAAAGTCTCCTCTAGAGGTTCTGGCATTACTACTCACTATTCTGGTCTGATAAGGCATGAAGGGCCTCTCAATTCCTCTCCCACACAACACTCACTTGGTGGAACTAGATACAGATGAGAGTATGGATCACACAGCCCAAGCTAGCAATATTGGCGGGAGACTCTCTGCAGACCAACTCAAGGAGTGGGCCTAGCCTCAATCACTGCAGAAGATGGTGGGCCTTTTACAATCCATGGCTCTGGCAGGCCATGGGGGAATAAAAGCAAAGCCCATGTACCAGATTGCTCCCTCATCCTATGTCATGGTGAGAGAAGCAACAAATACAATGGCTTCAAAATCAACCAGCCTTCTGATGCCCGCCAGAAAGTTTCCAAAGTTAAGCCACACGTGACACCATCTGTTACCACTTCTGTCATCATTGAAGAGCTGGAAGAAGGAGAGGTCACATCTCCCACACCGACCCCTCTCATTCAGCATGTGGGGGTACACCAATGTGCCATCCCGACAGTGAACTCTCTGAAGAGGCACTCTTGGCAATCTCGGGCTCCTCCTCTAGCCAGGTCGAGGATGATGTGCCTTGTCCACCGTCTACTTAATTTCCCTTTATGCAATAATGGTCCTTTTGCAGAGCTGGAATGTCCTCTGTTGGAACATTTGTGGTATTAATGCTGATGACAAATAGCTTAATCTCCGTAATGCCATTACTACTAGTGGCGCTGCTATTATCTGTTTGCAAGAGACTAAAAAAATCATAATTTGATCTTGCTTTTATTAAATCTTGTTGCCCTAGACAATTTGACAAGTTTGCGTTTATTCCATCGAGAGGGGATTCAGGAGGAATTGCCACTATATGGAACAGTTCACTATTTTCAGGCTTAGTTATTTTTACAGAAGATTTTGCATTGGGTATTCGTTTGACCTCCACACAATCCACACAATCATGGACCTTAGTGAACATTTACGGCCCCTGCCAAGGTGATGCCCGCACAGCCTATACCAACTGGTTATTTGACCTCCAAATCCCCCTAGTGAGGACTGGCTTTTAGTTGGTGACTTCAACTATACTAGGAGCCCAGACACTACTATAGGATGCTGCTAACGCGACACTACGATCAAAGACCCTTTGACAAAACTGTGTGCAATGCATTAATCACAAACGGTGATGTAAAAAAACTGTCAAAAAAGATGCAAAATGTTTGCGATGGCGGGTACATCAAACAAAGTTCTGATTACAGTTGTGTGTGCGATGCGTGACAAATGGTTAATCCGTAAAAACTATTTGCAATGTGGAAGAACAATAGAAACGAGCAGCTATATAAAGTTATGTGGGATATACAACATGCAGTTCGCTCGGATGAACTGTTTGCTGTTAGGGAATGCAACAGAAACAGTTAGCCAGATCAAGGTGTGTGTGATATACGGCATACGGTTCACTCAGATGAACTATTTTTGATTAGGGAACACAACAGAAATGGTTCAACTTAACAAGATGTGTGTCATATGTGGCATATAGTTCACATAGATGAACTGTTTGCATGAGCCAAAAGAACACAAACATTCATGTAAACAAGATGTGTGTGATATGCGGCAAAACAACCCACTTGGATGAACTGTTTGCAATGAGAAAATATAACACAGACGGTTACTGCAATTAATTCGTGTGCGATTCTATGTGTACAAAAAACTTTGAAAAATGCAAACTAGTTGTTTGTGGTGGCTAGGAGTATCGCACACAATGCGTCTGCGAGTAATCATGTGCGATGATTAGTGAGTTACACATACATTTCCTTATGTTAACACGCGTGTGATAGATAACACGTGACACCGCATACGGTTGTTGGGTTGTGTGCTCCACTTAGTCTTCCCGCGCTCCAAGGAAGGCTTCCGCGCTCCAGCGAAGGCTTCCCGTGCTCCACATGGGTGAACTGTAAAGTCCCTGCCTCTTCCCTCATCAGTTTCCTGCCACCAGCTAATGGCTTGCTGCATATGACCTAGGCGGCAACGCACCATCGCGACACTATGTGCATATCTAGTCCTCACCCATCTACCATTAGTTATTCCAAGCATGTCGGGCAACCATCAAAGCTTCAACGTCTACCTGCGTTACATCTTCGGTGAGGAGAACGAGCCAGAGCAGGTCGGGGAGCAAGAGCTTCATCGGCCGGTGCAGACACCATGGCCCATTGGCAGTGATATCGTTGTTATAGTCCTTGGGCGCACAACGGACATATTGTAGAGGAGGTGTGATAAGCAGTTTGCCATCCACCATGCAAAAGATACAGAGCTTCTAGACGGCATGATCGACGACCCACCCGAAGAGCCGCTGTCACCGGTGCTCATCGAGAGCCTGATGCCCCGCCAGGAATGGGCACAGGACCTCCGCAATTCAGTTATGAGACAGCCAGTCTGTGGCTTCATCATTGCCGGCAGCGGCCGTGTCATCCTCGATCCCGACGATGTGGTGGCCAGGCTCGAGCGCACCCTTGGCGGAGTTGATGTCACCAACGAAGTAGAGCACCACCAACGTGGTATCTTGAGGATGTAGGTGATGAACGGAAACTGCTACCAGGGCAGAGACATGGAAATGCAGCAGTTTCGCGGGCATGTCATGCGCATGATTGCACGTTGTCAAGCTCTACTGGAAGAGGCCCAACAGCCCCAAGAGCCTCCCAGTCCAGCAGCTCCATAGGCGGAGACGGGTACCGTGGCCGCAAGTCAGGACACTTGGAATGAACGGCCTCAAGGGTGCTATGCTGATCATGGAGTCCGAGTAGACCGTCGTTGAAAGTCCGCCAACTCATTTTATTATAATTGTATGCAAATGTCGCATATCGACATTTTAATTCACTAAGCATATGTAGGTCATGAGTGTCTTGGGCGTTGTCACATTTGACATTTTAAATTATCCTGAATATGTAAGACAATTATTAACCGTTGCGATTGTAAATTTGCCTCAATGGTGAGTAGAGAGCGTGCAAGGACGCCAGAGCGGAGCGCACCACGGCCGCCTCAATGGCGAGCAAAATGCGCGGACGGACGCAAGCAGAGCATGCCATGGCTGCCTCAACGACGAGCAGAGCGAGCCAAAGCCGCCTCAACGATGAGCAACCACACTTGCATATTGCAATTCTGGTTAACCTTCTAGCACCCCGTGGGAGGCATGACGGTGCATCCATCGGACACGATGGTGATATCTGGACCGTGTGTGATAGTGGGCAGACACATACACGTACATCTGAGAATGCTGGCCCACATACGCCATCCGGGAACTGTTTCAGGATTCTGATGCATGTGCGATGCGTGGCATACGGTTGATCAATAAGAACTATTTGCGACAAGCCAGAACAACAAAAATGGGCAGCCATATGAAGGTGTGTTTCGGGCTTCGAGCCCAGAACCATCAATAAATTTTGACCTTGTTTCTCCTCACATTCCAGATTACCACGCAATAAGGAATTGCAAATCTGTTCACATCGATCAAACCTAAATGTGTTCACACTTAGCACTGGGCTATAAAAACTACCCGCTCGAAACTTACTTCACAGTTCCTCTCCTCATCACCCACAAAACAAGTCTTTCGTGTCAAGTTGTTTCGCCATGACTTGTAGGAGGACTTTTGGGTCGACATATAACCAGGGAGGAAAGACCAAGGCCATGGAAGCACTAGAGAGGTCCCACCGCTACGCGGCGGCTGTAACAGAGATGTCCTGGCGTGTCGTGGAGCCCTCAAACAAGCTCTCACCGGCACGCGAGGGCTCTCACAAGCGCACTCGCCGCGTCGGCGATCGCGACGAGCTGGTGGTGCTGAAGTCCTTGGCCAGCGACAACGACATTCTCGCTGGCCTAATTAAGCAACAGGAGCTGGTCGACGGCTTGATGAAGCTGGTCGAGATGAGCGATGCGTCGGTTGAGAAGGTGACCAGCCTCGTCGAGCAACTCATGGGTGACAATGCAAAGCTCCTCAAGGCGCTAGCCGAGATAGAGGAGGAGGCCGCTGGCTAGAAGAAGTTGCATGAGCAGAGCAGTGCCTCGGGGATGATGCTGAAAGTGGTCGTCGAGGAACTGATGGGTGACTTGACGAAGCTCCAGATCGAGCGCGAGAAGGAGGTGGAGGAATCCGTGGCTGCTGTCAAACAAAGTTGTGAGGAATTGAAGAAGGAGCTGGAGGATCTCGTCACCCGATCATTGTCTATGATTTCCTTCTTCTCTTGCCCCCGTGTCTTCCAGGCTTTGCCGCATGTGGCATTTTAAATTATCCAGAATATGTAAGACAATTATTATTCGTGCCATTGCAAATTTTTCATCGTATTATCTGTTGCCATTTTATTTGTCATTGTATTATCTGTTGCGCTATGTGGCATTTTAAATTATCCGGAATATGAGTTGAAAACACGAACAAGGCAAATGCTAACGTTGAGCAGGGCCATGGGATCACAAGCAAACACCCTCCGTACAGGTGCTTTAATTAACCGCATGTTAAACAGCGGCTCAGTCGCCATTAATGGAGAAGTTGTGAGCAAGGCTGGCGGCTAGTGGATGGAGGTCAAAGAGCTCGCTTCCCGGTGAGCATGCGTGGACTTGGCTCCTCGCACATGTCCCGTCGAGCCTGCGAGGTGGACAGGTCGCACGCGTCCCGTCGAGCCTGCGCGGCGGACTGCTCACACGTGTCCCATTAAGCCCGAACGGTGGACTTCTCATGCTCGTCCCATCTAATCAAACAACTGCACGCACGCCACTGAGTATGGTTAAATTTTGGCACAAAATACAAAGATGCCCAATGAACAAGGACCAAGGTAGTACTATCCCATAGGAAAAGAGGGATGCGTGGCCACACTTAAATGGTTACGAGAACACACACGGTTCATATAATACAACGTTTGCAATATTAAGGTGTCAGCTATTTGTTTCAAAAGGACTTCGTTGGTTATTAATGTGTGCGCCTTGTCTCAAACTAGACAATTTTTTTACCACGGCATATATGTGTCATGTGATGAAACCATGCCAAGTTTCATGTTTTTGGGTGAGTTTTCAATTTACTGGGATTTAAAAACTGAGATTCTCAATGTTTCAGGACGATGATACATTTGTAATTCATTCCCATTCCTTCAATGAGACCTAAACATGCACCCAATGACACATGTAAGGTTTTCCACCCATTTTGCTTCACTGGAGCATGTTCTTGTAGTTCAAATTTGAATTATGGACTACATTAAATGCCTAGAAAACTCAATTAATATATAAAATGGCCAAACAAACCCTGAACAGTTTCAAATTTTAGCACGACACTCCTCTTATTCTATGTTGCCTATAGAAAGCAAAATACAAGGCGAGAAGAGGCAACAATTATCGTTTCGCCCAAAAGAGGGGCATGTTTCCCTACCAAAACCACGAGGGTTGTGAGAAGCTTCGGTTTGTAAGAGGATTGTAATATATCTTGGCCCAAATTGGACAATTTTTTTTACCAGGACATATATGTGCCATGTCGTGACACCATGCCAAGTTCCATGATTTTCTGGTGAGTTTTGGATTTATGGAGATTTAAAAACCGAGATCCGCAATGTTTGAGGCTGAGCCAGAACACCGAGACGGTTGAATTCATTCCCATTCCTTCCATGGGACCTAAACATGCACCCAAGGACACATGTACGATTTTTCTAGCCATTTTGGTGCACTGTAGCATGTGTTTGTAGTTTGGATTTGAATTATGGGCATTAAATGCCTAGAAAGCTTAATTAATTTATAAAAAGGTTAAACGAACCCTGAATAATTTCAAAGTTTAGCATGAATCTCCCACTGTTCCATGTTGCATGTAGAATAAAAATAAAAGGCGAGAAGAGGGAGCGATTATCGTTTCGCCCAGTAGGGGACATGTTTCCCTATCGAAACCATGAGGGTCCTTGTGAGAGGCTCCGTTTTGCAAGAGGTTTGTAATAAAGCTTAGCCCAAATTGGACAATTTTTTACCACAACATATATGTGCCATGATGTGACACCATGCCAACTTTTGTGATTTTCTGGTGAGTTTTGGATTTATGGGGATTTTAAAACTGAGATTCCAAATGTTTGAGGAGGAGCCAGGACGCCGATACGGTTGTAATTCATTCTCATTCCTTGCACTACATAAAAAATACACTTTCGTGATGATACGTGTTTGTCACAGTAGGTCATGTTTTCTGTCATGCATATACATCCATGACGATTTTATGACAGAATCAAGATAGTCATACATGTGTTGTCATAGAAGTGTTCCATGACATTACCAAAATTATCATCACGAAAGTGTCCATTTCGATGACGGTGAATCACACGTCACAGAAGTGCTTTCGTCAAGGGTGACAGACATGTGGCACCCATCGTAAAGGGTTGCATTTAAGCTACCGGGTTCCGGTTTTGATCCGATAACCCATTAATAGCCCGGTCCAATGGGGATTTTCCACGTGTAAAATTCTCAATGGCCAGAGTAACCACGTGTCGGCTCACCGTTGGGACAGATGTCATCCACTCATTGGACCAAAGGCGCCTATGATTCATCGACACGTGGCACGGCCCAACAGAGGCCCATTCTAGTGAAAAGGTCAGCCCGTTTGACTTGGTCAAAAGGTAGCGGGCCGGCCCACGGAAAGCGTGTTAACGGCATGTTCGCATATAGCCCATTTACAGCCCTCTAACTCATGGTCTACCGGGATGTGGCCCCGTAACGTCATCTGGGCCGTCCAATATGATAGCAGCCCGTTGTAACTTCCGGCCCATGTATGGCCCATGACATCTTTTAGCCCATAGGGGGGCCTTTGTAACTATGGGCCCATTAAAGGCCCGAGATGAAACTGGCCCATAATGAATAGTGTATCGCTTTATACCCATTAACGACCCATTATTCTGTCGGCCATTTCCAGCCCGTGTTAACTTTCGGCCTTCTAAGGGCCCATTTATTCTTGGGCTCATTTCTAGAATTCGGTTAGTTATGGTCCGTTACTGGCATGTTCCGTTTGTGGGCGAAATTCAGCCCGTGGTTACATTCGGCCCGTTTGTGGCCCATTAACCAATTGGGCTATTTTCATAGCATTATAAAATATGGCCTATTAACGGTTCGTTATGGTCCACGAATAGTACGCCCATGGATCTTATGGCCCATAGAAGGCCAGTGGATCCTATGGCCCATAGAAGGCCCATGGATCATATAGCCCGTAGAAAGACCATGGATCCTACGGCCCGTAGAAGGCCCATGGATCCTATGTCCCATAGAAGGCCCATGGATCCTATAGCCCGTAGAAGGCCCATGGATCCTATGTCCTGCAGGAGGCCCATGGTTTACAATAGTCCGTGTGTTGCCATGGTTATTGTGGCCTAGTTACCAAAATACGTTATTGTGGCCACTAGAAAAACGCGGAAAAAGAACTGCAGTGACTACAAGCAAACAACTAAAGAAGACAATAAGGAAATAAATAAGCAAGCAACTAACGCTAGGCTATTACGGCTATTACACATATTACATCCACTGGGGCATCAAAGTTCGCCACCAGTGCAAATATAGGGAACAAAGCAACATATTACATACACTGGCCGTCTAAATTGGCCACTAGTGCAAATAAATACAACATCAAAACAAGTCCATAACTGAAACAACTTCAGAAGATCTCAAGAAACGTTATCCTGGGTATCCACCATGCTGGCAATAAGCTTAGCAAGCTTATTAGCTTTGTCCTATTTGGCGCTAAAATCCTCCAGCGCTTGCTGTTTCACCAGAAAGTATGCATATGAATGCTCCAGGGACTTCCGCAGTCCTTCCGCTTCTTGTCGCAACACAGCTAATCGATGTCTTTTAGCTTGTAGTTGAGACTCAAGAAACCGAACTGATTCAGACAGTGAGTTTGAATAGCTTGTGCCAGCGGTAGTGGCTAGTAACTCGAACACTAAACCAAGACAGGACTTTGGGGTTGTCTCACTATCTTCAAGATAGTTTTCCTTATTTGTTTTATCAGCTTTGTTGGAGACCAACAAGGATCTCTCACTATCCTGAACCTTATCTACATTACTTCCTTTACCATTGCTTAATAAGGCACTCTTCCCCAATATTCTGTCAGCATTCTAAAAGAAGAAACAAGCAGACACATAACAGGTTTAGCATGTACTAGTATATGAAACTCATTTCGGTGAACCAGTTCATTAGTAAGGCGGACAAGATTAAATTGCCAAGTCTGCTATTGCCAAGTAGTACATTATAAAATCATCAAACAAACATATATCTATGTCCTATGGTCACTGCATTGTCTTGCCAAATCAAAATAGAGACATGGTTCAAATCATATCAATTCAAGTGAAAGCAGCACTGGAAGAATACAAAGCGTGGGAAACTACACGGCACAACAAGATTTCAGATGGGTACTGCGGGTCTACATGTACAACAACACTATTTGGCTCTGTTGTGATGCTAGTAATGTGCATGATATGAGAAGTCAACTGTATACACAATTGAAATTGAAATCAATATAGCTATTTATAAGAGCAAACCTATTAAAGAAACATGCGTAAACATACCTGTTGTGCCATTGGAGTTTTGATTGGATCCTTCAATTTAAAAATAAGTTTGTATGGGTAAATACAGTGATACAAGAGCAAAGCAGTATGCACGATAGCAATGGAATCTTAAATGAGAACAATTGTTCTTCAGGTTCAAGCACTTGTTCTACATGAACAGAGTACAGTAAGACACAAGCATATAGTACTTGAAAAAAATGAGCTCATAGACCTTACCACATTCTTGGTTCGGGACCAGTATAGAACAAGGCGTTCCCAGTCATCGTCCAGTAAATGTGTCTCGGGAGAACGTAAGGGAATTTGATCAGTTTCTTTGCCAGTGAAGTACGTTTTCTTCAGGTAATTCTGATACTGCCACCAAGCATTCATGAAGATAGCAGAGGTATTAGCACAGGTTACCTCATCCTGAGTTTCCAAATTGGTCCTTCTCTATAGAGAAAATTGGAAAATTTTGTTGTATTATAACCATCATGGAGGTAGAATGTATGGGAAAAAGCAAAGTAATTGCCATGAATAACATTACTTACACATAACTCCTGGACAAACACCTACAACTGGCATTTTCCTTTATCTTCAGTATAATATTTCCATGATGGGAAGATACGCACATAGGATTTAAGAACATCAAATGTGATAGATGCTCAACTACGAATGGCTGGTTGTGCTTCCTCCACAGGAATAGGTGTACTAACTGGTGGAGTTGGGGTTCGCCGTGGTAGTGCTGGCGCTTTGGGAACTGGAGCTTCCTTACTAACTGCTCTTGTTTGGGAGCTCTGTGGTGGAGATGGTGTTGTGTCAACAGGAACTAGGTTACTATCTACTGGGGTTGGGGTTAGATTGGGTGAAGCTGGTTCTCTGTCCATCGCAGTAGGGGTACAATCTGCGAGAGTCTAGGTTATGTGTGGTAGGGTTGGTTCTCGTGCATGTACAACCGAGGTGCTATCTCCACCAAGAGGTAGCACTATTTATTTGAAGACCGTGTTTTTATTCCGCTAGATACTGCCATCACCCACTCCAATTCAAATGGCTGATAAATAGGAAATATAGTTGAATGTACCAACATTGTATGAGAGACAGATGCAATAGATAGTGTAGATAAAAGAGGGCATGAAATAGTTGACATGTATATTGTTTAACTAAAACGGATAGCATGACGTAATTTCACATATATGATGTCTATCTAAACTGGATAGCATTGCATAACATAATCCAAAGATATGATGACTAACTAAACAGGATCGCATGACATAATTCACATACATGTTATCTAAGTAATTAGGATCGCATGATTTAATTCACATATGCGATTTATATGCTAAGTAGAGGGCATTCGCATATATGATGTCTGAACTAAAAACATGGTGTTGAATATTGTGTATATGATGTCTAAACTATGCAATGCAAGACACCATATGCATGCTATGAGAAGTATAACCATGCCAAGTTAGAGCATACACCTCGGTGGGGGAATAGGACTGGTCATCTGTCTTTGAATCCATATCCGAGGAGCTATCGGGACCCAGAAAGAGATCTGATTCGACAAGTAGCACTGTCTTCTCTGAAGGCCTTGTTTTCACTCCAGATTTTTCCATCACCCACTCAAATGGCTGATTCACAGGAAGAGTAGTTTAATGTACAAACATTGTCGACAAATGGAAATGTAATGAAGAAAAGGATGGGCAAGATATCATTCAAATATACGATGCCTGGTTAAACAGGATAACATTGCACATTTCACGTATATTATGGATGGCTAAAAGACATGAGACTGCATAATTCCCATATTTGATATAGAAACTAAACAAGTGGCATTACAGAACATGTCTAAACTAAGCAGATGACATATGTGATGTCGAAAGTAGGCACTGCAAGGCAACATATGCATGATATGACTAACATCTTCATGCCAAGTTAGAGAAAACACCTTGGGGGGGGGGGTAAATAGGAGTGGTCAACTGTGTCTGAATCCTCCTTAGAATAGATATCTTCCTCTGGATTACAATCTGGAGAGGGGGGAGGGTTTTCCATTGAACCCACCATGGAGCGATGTCTACATGACATTGTATTGCCGCGCAAAATTCTTCTCTTTGTCTCTACATGTTCAACATGACTATGTATAATATCTTACATGCATACGAAAAAATATAGTGAGATTATGTAAGGAGAGCATGCAAAAATCTAGAGTGATGGTAACAACCAGTGGATGGATCCAAACATTATGATAGCAGGCTGATGATTGCTTTAATTTAATAAAAAGACAGATGATGCTTGCTTTACTATTTGTTTCCCACCCAAGATGAACAACATTGGCATACCTGATAACCCACAAGTATAGGGGATCGCAATAGTTTTTGAGGGTAGAGTATTCAACCCAAATTTATAGACTCGACACAAGGGGATCCAAAGAATATTTGAGGGTATTAGCAACTGAGTTTTCAATTCAACCACACCTGGAGATTAATTTTCTGCAGCAAAGTGATCAGTAGCAAAGTAGTTTGATAGTTTTGATACTAGTGATAGCAGCAATATTAACAGTAACAGTGATAGCAGTAATTTTGTAGCAAGCGTAATAGTGATGATAGCAGTAGTAACTTAGCAGAAACAATATAAGATAAATTCATAGGCATTGGATCGGTGACCCGTTGGATGATATTCATCATGTGACAGTTATAACCTAAGGCTATTCAGTACTAGCTCCAGTTCATCGATATAATGTAGGCATGTATTCCGTAAATAGTCATGCATGCTTTATTAAAAGAAATTGCATGACATCTTTTGTCCTACCCTCCCATGGCAGCGGGGTCCATATTGGAAACTAAGGGATATTAAGGCCTCCATTTAATGGAGAACCAGAACAAAGCATTAACACATAGTGAATACATAAACTCCTCAAACTACGGTAATCACTGGAAGAAGTCCCGGTTATTGTCACTCCGGAGTTACCGGATCATAACACGTAGTAGGTGACTATAACTTGCAAGATCGGATCTAGAACATGGATATAATGGTGATTACATAAACGGTTCAGATCTAAAGTCATGACACCCAAGCTGAAAGTGACAAGCATTAAGCATGGAAAAGTCATAGCAACATCAATCTAAGAACATAGTGGATACTAGGGATCAAGCCCTAACAAAACTAACTGGATTACATGATGAATCTCATCCAACTCCTCACCGACCAGCGAGCCTACGAAGGAATTACTCACTCCCGGTGGGGAGCATCATGGAATTGGTGATGGAGAAGGGTTGGTGATGACAAAGAATGAAGATCCCCCTCTCCGGAGCCCCAAACGGACCCCATATCTGCCCTCCCGAGGAAGAATAGGGCTTGGCGGCGGCTCCGTCTCATGGATCGTGATAATTCTTTTTCTCTGTTTTTCTCTAAAAATAGGAATTTATAGTGTTGGTTTCAGGGTCAGCGGGGCCACCAGGTGGGGACAACCCACCTAGGCGCGCCAGGAGAGGGGGCGCGTCCTGGTGGGTTGTGCCCACCCAGGGGCCCCTCTCCGGTAGGTCTTGGCTCTCGAAATTCTTATATATAACTAGCAAAAGAGCCCATGCATTGCAACGGGAGAGAAAACATAACACACGCTCTTAACTCAACAACCATCACTCAAGACCACAATAGGTCCATCTCCTTTATTTTTGCGAGGCATCATATTTGTGTGGCCGTTTATCCTCCTTCTCACCCTCATCAACGATGGCCTCGGTGTTCACACAAAACAACAAAAAACGTGTGTTGAATATGGTTAATCCTAAGGCGTGTCTCTCTCCCTCTCTCCTCTCTCCTCCCTCTCTCCCTCTCTCTCTCTCGCTCGCTTTCTCTCACTCTCGCGATGAGAAATCTGTTGTTTTCCCCTGCGACATTTTTCAGAGGTATGCATGTGTAGTTATCGATGTTTTCTTTTCCATATATCGTTATAGTGGGGTGTTTATTTGCAATCCGGATCGCCGCCGGTATGAAAAAAACAAATCTTGCGCTATAAATTATAATTTTGCTTTCATAACAATATTTTAAAAATATTTAACAGGTAAAATTAACATCATATTTAGATTCCACACATTTTTCTAATAAAATTTCATATATAATATGTTAAAATCAAAGTTACGGTTTAAAAGATATAGATAATTTAGAAAATCATTTGGTTTGACTCAAATATAGTCCAAAATAATATTTAAAAATACTTAACAGGTAAAAATAATCTCATATTCATATTCTACATATTTTTCTAATCAAATTTCATATATAACATGTTCAAATCGAAGTTACGGTGTATTTGATATGGATGATTTTAAAATGCATTTGTTTGACTTAAATATGATCTGTGGATGAATTATCTAAAACATCAGGAGGTTTTTTGAAAAATGTAAAATAATGGTTCGGGTGTGACTTAAATCCGGACGGCAGATTGATTTCAAGAAAAGACATGGACTTTTGTGTAAAATACGAAAATAACGATTCATTTTAACTTAAAACAGGACTGCGGGTTGAATTCTCTGAAATAGAGGGACTTTTATGAAAAATGCCATGACGGACGAAAGAAACCCAATTTGCTTTATTATTAGGTAAAGATATAAAAATTCCTCGCAAAATTGTGTTCCATTCCGAGAACTTTAATTTCTGCACACAAACAACACCATGGTACTTCTGCTGAAAACAGCGCCAGTCCAGGGTTAGTTTCATTCAAATCATGCGAATTAGAGTCCAGAACAAGAGGAAAAGCATTAGGAAAAGTAGATACACTAGAGACGTATCAATACCCTAATTGAACCAGATATTAGACAGAGATACTATTCATTGCTGCCTCGATATGTGCCCCACAACTATTTAGAACTCAAGTTTGAACATTAATTTGGACCCGACTTGGAGTCTAAGAGGTGAACAAGACGATAAAGTAGCAGGTAATATTAAGAAATGCATAACATAAGCAGAAACAAAAGAGTGCGGCCTCTCTTGTGGACCCATGTACTCCTGAGGTTCATCTGCGGAGTCGATGATGGTCATGCCATTGCGGTGGGTGCCGATGGCGGGGAAGGAGATCTGAGGCGGCAAAAGATGGTCAGGAGTCGTGATGTCTGGTTTGGTGGATGCTTCTGTCGATGGAGCAGCCCAGGTGAGGTGGACGACATTGCGGCAGGAGCAGGAAAAACCACACAAAGTTTACTTCAACACCTACCGGTAACTGAAGTAATTCCGTAAGGGCTCCTTTGGCTTGCATGATTCTAAAAACGCAGGGATAGGAAAAACACCGGAATAGGATAGGAATGCACATGCGAAATAGAGCATTTGTAAACATATTATTTCTGTCAACTTGGGTGTCTAGTTCAAAGGAATTGGAAGATCGAAGGAATGCAAAGAAACATGGCCAAATTAAAGTGAAACCATATGAAAGCATGTACAGTTAGAATGTTATTCTGCCACTTATGCACTTGGTCTTGTTTTCATGCATAGGATTTTGAAAAGTAGGTCCAGGTGGATGTTTTGCTCCATTCCTTTCAACAAAACGCACGAATAATTGAATAGTAGAGTGCCATAGGAAAATTTCCTATTGCTATGTTTTCTCTTTGAACCAAAATAGCCCTAATGGATCGACATGAATGTAGAGTAATAAGTGGTGCGACAAGTGTACAACCTCTTTGCCGTAGCCGTGTCGACCTCAGCATCATTGGGTTGGTCACTGAAGAAATTGAGGCAGAGGTGGTTGTCGGAGGAGTGGAGGAAGATCTAAGGAATCTGTAGACGGCGTCCACGGCAGTACTCTGTTGAGATAGATGGCTCTGTTATTGGAGCAGCTTCGGCGAGCTGTAAGATGTCGAGGCTGAAGCAGTACAAGAAAGACATTGTTAATCTCAAGTGGGATTCTAATAGCATCTTCAATAGATGATGTAAAATAGATTACCGAAAAGTGATAGATGTTAAATTTACATCACCAAAAAATACCTGAGAGGTAAAAACTATTGACTCTGAACTTAACTGTCGAAACTGAAATTTACTGTGGAATATGAATGTTACTGTCGAAACTGAACGCAATGGTAGGAGAGAGGCACTTCACATGTAGTTTAGGGAGGGCCTGCAGTTCGTCTTCAACCTGCACCCCCCTGAGCCGCCAGCCACCACCGGCCGAACCGCCGGACCCCGACGCCCGCGGACGGCGGCCTTCCCGCGCCACCTCTGTAACACCCCGAGAATCATGCTACAGTGATCTACCCATAATGTGCCATGTCATCATATTTTCATAATTAAAATGCAAATAAAGAAACAACCCAACTCAAATTTAAATTCGAAACCCAAGTCAAATTATTATGTCTGCAGACATGGAAACTAAAGTGTTCATGTTTTTCCAAATAATCACTAAGAAATTTTCATGGAGAAACCAACATTATTTGAATTAATGAAATGCCCCTAACCTTTTTAAAATAGAGCCAATATAGCAACTTTTAACTCATTTATATTTAAACCTAATTCTAATGAATTCAACAACCCTCAAACTTTTTGTGGTAGTACTGGGTTTTTGCCTAGTATTTATTCTGCTCAGTAACACTCTTTCCAAAACTCATTTAGTGCAAAAATTAATGCAAAACAGAAAAAAATAAGGTAAACAAAAAAAAACTATCCTACCGGGCCAATTGGACCATCTAACTTGAAGCAACCCACGAAGCCCCACACCTCCTTCCTCCTGTTCATCAGGGGGGCGTGTGCGTGCCCTGGCCGTCCGCGGTCGATGCCGCCGACGGATGGATGCCACGGTGATGTTACATGAGCGTGTGTGAATATTTATGCCGCTGCGTTCGCCCAGCCAAACCCTGCCCACATTCGCTCCCTCTCCTCGCTCCCTGCTCTCGATCTGGTCGAGCCCGACGCGGTCGTCACCATGGCCTCCGCTGTCCCCGCGGCCAACAACACCCATCGACCTCCCCGCTGTATCCAGACGCTCCGGGAAGCTCTCCCTCGTCTCCAAGCCGAAGCATCGATCAAGGGAGCACCGCATCGCCGTCCCTACTGCTGCTTCAAGTTCGGCCCCGGCGGCGTTTGACTTCGATTCGACGCCCACCTCACCTAAACGGCCTCCCTGAGCTCACTTTGCTTGACTACAGGGCCCGGTGAGCCCCCTCCCCCGTTTCCCCCTCGTTATCCCCTTCCGCTCCTCGCTCGAGCCGTCCGGCGCGCGGCTCCCGCTCCCTGGTCGCCATTCGTCGTTCGCCACGCCTTCCCCCGCTGTCGCGCCCACCCGCGACCCATGCCCGCCCGTCCCTTGCCCCGTTTTGCCCCGCTCACTGCAGACTGCTATCGCGCTGCTCGGCTGCACCCGAAGCCCACCCCTACTTGTCTCCGCCGCGACCGCTCGCCCGCACCTGAGCCGCTCGTCGCCGCCCATGCCCCGGGTCCCTTTGCCTGCTGCTCGTCGCCCCGCCTCCATCGACGAGCTACCACGGTCGCCCTTGCTTCACCTCCGCTCCCCGTTGCGCCCTCCGTCGCTCAGTCTCTGCCCCGGGGTGCCGCCCTGCGCCGCTCGGGTCCGGCACCCACGCACGGCGACCGAGCCCACGCCCGCCTTCATCGTCCGCCGCCCCGCTCGCCGCTGCGTTGCACCCCCGGCCGTCCCACGACCACCGCCCGACGCGCGCGGCTCCCAGCTTCCAAACGGCGTCAGCCGCACCTCCCCACGTCAACGGAAACGGCCGGACGGCCGAACTCCGGTGAGCTCGGCCCCGGCGTCTTTAAAGCGTTGACGTGGCCGCAATTAGTACCAATGCCCCCCTAATCATTCACTGACGGGGCCCGTTGCATAGTTAACCCAGTTTGTAAAAAAATTAAATTAAAAAATAAAACGTTGTTAAAACTTAGGTCACTGACACGCGGGTCCCACCGGACCAGTTGACCGGTCAACCATGGACCAGTCAACTGTTAAGTCAGCAGTTGACTGGACCCACTAGTTAGCCTCACTAGTGCACTTCTGGTGCACTTCACCGGGTGCACCTAGCCATTTCACTCTTATTTTTGAATTAGATTAAAGTTCAGAAAAGATGTTTAAAACTTTGAAAAATCATATAAAATAAACCGTAACTTGGATGAAAATACTTTATACATGAAAGTTGCTCAGAACGACGAGACGAATCCGAATACGCAGTCCGTTCGTCCGCCACGCATCCTTAGCATAGCGAACATGCAACAATCCCCCCGCCGCCTGTTTCATCTGTCCGAAAAAGTCAAACACCGGAAATACTTTTTCGGATGTTTTCCCCCTTCACCTATATCGCCTAGCATTGCGTTAGGTCACCCCTAGCGCTGCGTATTGCCATGTCTTTCTTTGTGATGCTTTTGATTACTCTGTTATTTATTGTGTTCCCCCTCCGTTACTTCTTTCCCATAGACCCCGAGACTGCCGGTGACCCCCAGTTCAACTACGGTGTTGACGACCCCCTCCTTGCCAGAGCAACCAGGCAAGCCCCCCCCCCAATCACCAGATATCGCCTATTCCTTCTCTCTACTGCTTGTATTAGAGTAGTGTAGCATCTTACTGCTTTCCATTAATCCTATTCTGATGCATAGCCTATCATTGTTGCTACAGTTGTTACCCTTACCTGCAATCCTAAATGCTTAGTATAGGATGCTAGTATTTCATCAGTGGCCCTACATTATTGTCCGTCTGCCATGCTATACTATCGGACCGTGATCACTCGAGAGGTGATCACAAGTACATACATACATACATACATACATACATACATACATACATACGTACATACTATACAGGTGGTGACTAAAGTCGGGTCAGCTCGTAGAGTACCCGCATGTGATTCTGATGTGGGGGCTGTAAGGACAGGTGGGTCCATGCAGGTAGTGGTGGGCCTGAGCCCGACGGCCCCTGTTTGTTACTTTGTGGCGGAGCGACAGGGTAGGTTGAGACCACCTAGGAGAGAGGAGGGCCTGGCCCTGGTCGGCGTCTGCGGTTACTTCAAAATAACACGCTTAACGAGATCTTGGTATTTGATCTGACTCTGGCCACTGGCCTATACGCACTAAGCAACTACGCAGGAACAATTATGGGCACTCGACGTCGTGGTATCAACCGAAACCTTCGTGACGTCAGCGACTGAGCGGCGCGCACCGGGTTGGATCGCGTAATGCAACTTCCTTGGAAATGGAGGTTGCTAGGTCTGCTCACCGGCCGCCCTCGCAACATGCAGGTGTGCAATGGGCGATGGGCCCAGACCCCTGCGCACATAGGATTTAGACCGGTGTGTTGACCTCTCTGTTGTGTCTAGGTGGGGCTGCGACGTGTTGATCTTCCGAGGTCGGGCATGACCCAGGAAAGTGTGTCCGGCCAAAGGGGATCGAGCGTGTTGGGAAATGTGGTGCACCCCTGCAGGGAAGTTGATCTATTTGAATAACCGTGTCCCTCGGTAAAAGGACGACCCGGAGTTGTACCTTGACCTTTTGACTACTAGAACCGAATACTTAATAAAACACACCCTTTCAAGTGCCAGATACAACCCGATGATCGCTCTCTCAGAGGGTAACGAGGGGAGGATCACCGGGTAGGATTATGCTATGCGATGATTTATATTTAAACCCAATTCTAATGAATTCAACAACCCTCAAACTTTTTGTGGCAGTACTGGGTTTTTGCCTAGTATTTATTCTGGTCAATAACACTTTTTGCAAAACTCATTTAGTGCAAGAATTAATGCAAAACAGAAAAAATAAGATAAAACAAAAAAAACTATCCTACCGGGCCATTTGGACCATCTAACTTGAAGCAGCCCACGAAGCCCCACACCTCCTTCCTCCTGTTCATCAGGGGGCGTGTGTGTGCCCTGGCCGTCCGCGGCCTATGCCGCCGGCGGATGGAGCATGTGTGAATATTTATGCCGCTGCGTTCGCCCAGCCAAACCCTGCCCACATTCGCTCCCTCTCCTCGCTCCCTGCTCTCGATCTGGTCGAGCCCGACGCGGTCGTCACCATGGCCTCCGCTGTCCCCGCGGCCAACACCACTGATGGACCCCCCCGCCGTATCCAGACACTCCGTGAAACTCTCCCTCGTCTCCACGCCGAAGCATCGATCAAGGGAGCACCGCGTCGCCGTCCCTGCTGCTGCTTCAAGTTCGGCCCAGGCGGCGTTCGCCTTCGATTCGGCGCCCACGTCACCTAAATGGCCTCCCCGAGCTCACTTTGCTCGACTAGAGGGCCCGGTGAGCCCCCTCCCCCGTTTCCCCCTCGTTCTCCCCATCCGCTCCTCGCTCGAGCAGTCCGCCGCGCGGCTCCCGCTCCTTGGTCGCCGCTCGTCGTTCGCCCCGCCTTCCCCCGCTGTCGCGCCCGCCCGCGACCCACGCTCGCCCGTCCCCTGCCCTGTTTTGCCACGCTCGCCGCAGACTGCTATCGTGCTGGTCGGCTGCGCCCGAAGCCCGCGCGTGCTTGTCTCCGCCGCGACCGCTCGGCCGCACCTGAGCCGCTCGTCGCCCCCCGCGCCCCGGCTCCCCCCGCCTGCTGCTCGCCGCCCCGCCTCCATCGTCGAGCCACCGCAGCCGCCCCTGCTTCACCTCCGCTCCCCGTTGCGCCCTCCGCCGCTCGGCCTCTGCCCCGCGGTGCCACCCCGCGCCGCCCGGGTCCGGCACCCACGCATGGCGACCACACGTGCGCCCGCGTTCATCGTCCGCCGCCCGCTCGCCGCTGGCGCCGCTGCATTGCACCCCCGACTGTCCCATGACCACCGCCCGACGCACGCGGCTCCCAGCTTCCCAACGGCGTTAGCCGCGCCTCCCCATGTCAACGGAAACGGCCGTACGGCCGAACTCCGACGTGCTCGGCCTAGGCGTCTTTAAAGCACTGATGTAGCCGCAATTAGTACTAATGGCCCCCTAATCATTCACTGACGGGGGCCCGCTGCATAGTTATCCCGGTTGGTTAAAAAAATAAATTAAAAAACGATGTTAAAACTTAGGTCGCTGACACGTGGGTCCCACCCGACCAGTTGACCGGTCAACCATGGACCAGTCAACTGTTGAGTCAAGAGTTGACTGGACCCACTAGTTGGCCTCACTAGTGCACCTGGTGCACTGCACCGGGTGCACCTAGCCATTTCACTCTTATTTTTGAATTAGATTAAATTTCAGAAAAAATGTCTAGACTTTGAAAAATCATATAAAATAAACAGTAACTCAGATGAAAATACTTTGTACATGAAAGTTGCTCAGAACGATGAGGCGAATCCGAATACGCAGTCCATTCGTCCGCCATGTGTCCCTAGCATAGTGAATATGCAACAATCCCTCCGTTTCATCTGTCCGAAAAATGTCAAACACCAGAAATACTTTCCCGGATGTTTTCCCCCTTCACCTATATCGCCTAGCATTGCGTTAGGTCACCCCTAGCACTGCGTATTGCCATGTCTTTCTTTGTGATGCTTTTGATTGCTCTGTTATGTATTGTGTTCCCCCTCCATTACTTCTTTCCCGTAGACCCCGAGACTGACGGCGACCCCCAATTCAACTACGGTGTTGACGACCCCCTCCTTGCCAGAGCAACTAGGCAAGCCCCCCCCCTTGATCACCAGATATCGCCTATTCCTTCTCTCTACTGCTTGCATTAGAGTAGTGTAGCATGTTACTGCTTTCGGTTAATCCTATTCTGATGCATAGCCTGTCATTGTTGCTACAGTTATTACCCTTACCTGCAATCCTAAATGCTTAGTATAGGATGCTAGTATTTCATCAGTGGCCCTACATTCTTGTTCGTCTGCCATGCTATACTATCGGGTCGTGATCACTCGAGAGGTGATCACGGGTATATACATACATACTATACAGGTGGTCACTAAAGTCGGGTCGGCTCATAGAGTACCCGCATGTGATTCCAATGTGGGGGCTGAAAGGACTGGTGGCTCCATCCAGGTAGTGGTGGGCCTGAGTTCCCGACGGCCACTGTCTGTTAGTTTGTGGCGGAGCGACAGGGCAGGTTGAGACCACCTAGGAGAGAGGTGGGCCTGGCCCTAGTCGGTGTCCGCGTTACTTCAAAATAACACGCTTAACGAGATCTTGGTATTTGATCTGAGTCTAGCCACTGGCCTATACGCACTAACCAACTACGCGGGAACAATTATGGGCACTCGACGTCGTGGTATTAGCCGAAGCCTTCGTGACGTCAATGACTGAGCGGCGCACGCTGGGTTGGACCGCGTAATGCAACTTCCTTGGAAATGGAGGTTGCTAGGTCTGCTCACCGGCCGCCCTCACAACGTGCAGGTGTGCAATGGGCGATGGGCCCAGACCGCTGGGCATAGGATTTAGACCAGCGTGCTGACCTCTTTGTTGTGCCTAGGTGGGGCTGCGACGTGTTGATCTTCCGAGGCTGGTCATGACCCAGGAAAGTGTGTCCGGCCAAAGGGGATCGAGCGTGTTGGGAAATGTGGTGCACCCCTGTAGGGAAGTTGATCTATTCGAATAGCCGTGTCCCTCGATAAAAGGACGGCCCGGAGTTGTACCTTGACCATATGACTACTAGAACCAGACATAGTAGGCCTCTCGCACCACCTCCTATCAGCACCCCTCTTCTCTTGTCCGTTTCTCTGGACCTTATTTGCTTCTAACACATGCATGCATGTATACGTACCGATCTCCCAACATATAGCTAGGTCAACTATAATTCTTTTTCCCCACGCACTGATTGACTTACCTCACTAGTTATGTCTCTCCCATTCTCGGACACATGACGGTTGATCTTCCTATGTAGTTACGTCTGCTTACCACAACTATATCATCCCCCCTCATCATCATTGCATACCTCCTGACCCGTCTCACACACGCACATGCATAGTCAGGCAGACATCCTCGGCCCTCTCTTATTGATATTGCACCCGTACCCTTCGTTTGTCTAGCGAGAAGCAACTCCACCACCAACCCTCTGACACTCTACCTTTGTCTTTCTCCCAACCTTATTCTTCTGCTACACATATGCATGGATGACGATCGATCTCCCTCAGTACATAGCTAGGTCTCTGTCCTTCTCCACACATATACTAGTCGATCTACCTCCCTATAGTTAGGTCTCTGCCCCCTCCCCCCCACATACACATCGATAGTCGAACGTTGTAGGTTGGTATCCATGCCACATAGAAAAACTGCACCTCTGCCCTCTCAAATTCCAGTAGGCCAGCCGCCCTATATCTTTGACGTGGGCAAACACAAATTCGATGGCACTCTTTATCGATCGCACAGCCACACACTTCATCCCTGTTTTCGATTCTATCGATATCTCACGCCGATGATTCCTCCACTCTCTTCTCATGGATCGCTCCCTCTATATATGATATATCCATGACTCTATTTCACACACATTGCATATGTTACCTTTTTTTGTTTGAGGTATCATCGACACATTGCCTCTGTTTCTCACAAACCATCTCTCTCAGACCCACCCACGTACGTACCTGCACCTAAAGAAGAGGTGCACGCACAACGCACGTACTCACGTCTTGTTCCCGGCCACACCCGCGCGGGTACACGGTGGAGTTCATTTCTGTACGAAAAGGCAGCCCACATGATAATATGATGCGTGTAGCGGCCGTTTACTCGAAGGAGGGTCGTTTACCACGCGTAGACAGAACAAAGTTTGACTTGACGCGTTAGTATTAAATAAAGTTATATTCCTCAATGGCACGTACATAATATAAAATGATTGTCGTCGGGAAACAAGAAAAATCTGCTCCACTATATACAATGGAGCCTGCCTGCCTGGGTTTGTCTCTCGTCACACCATCTCACAAAAGGCGGCGGTGGCTTCTCTCTCTCTCTCTCACCGTTGGTCATTGATCCGGCCACATCCCGTCCACCGGCGGAAAGGGAGGATGTGCATCGTTTCTTCGTTCGACGGCGTTGAGGCAGCACGTCCCGATCTGCGGTACCCGCCATTCTCTTTGACCAAGCTCTGACGCGGTAGGGCCTTCACCACTTGCTCGCTACCACAGTATGGGAAGATCTCGGCCGCCGGCGCCCTCCTAGTTACATCCCGATGACTCGGGTACAGCTTCCTCCGGCCTTGGTCCACTGCCCATGTTCCCACGTTGTTGCATGTGGAAAATCCTGCATGTGGATCTTCTCTAGTTATTTGTTTAAAACATATCTCGCGCCGGCGTACTTTTCATCTTTCCCTTATTACATGGAATATGCTTCTTTTTTGTCAGCGTATGTGTCTTCAACTCGTGTTATTGGGCAGTAATTGTTTCCTTTCTACCTCCTTCTGCAAATAGGGCTATCCATTTCACCTCGTTGCTATTGCGACCTTTTGGTGAACTGCACAAATCACTTTTTTCTTAAGAGTGTTTTGTGCAGTTCCGCCAAAATGTCACACGGGCAACGTTTTCACATTTCTGTGTGATTGCAGGAAGGGAGATTGGTTTTGCTATCCTCCTCATCCAACTCCGTGCCTAATCTTCTCCAACAAGTAGTTAGTCCCAAAGAGAGATCGCAGAGGTGATCGGCTTCTATTTGTGTGTGTTATGTTTCGTCATCTAGTTCCACTATTATTGTAATCACACTGACTGAATATCTTTGCAAGCAGGGATGATCATGTAACATCCCGGATGTAACTTTCCATATTTGTAACTCCGACTCTTGCCATTTTCGGCTTTGTGATATGCTATTCCTTCGTGGTTGGGTTTTGTCTTTCATTTTGTATTTTGGTCATGTCATGCATTTCATATCATGTCATCATGTGCATCGCATTTGCATTCATGTTCGTCTCATGCATCCGAGCATTTTCTCCGTTGTCCATTTCGCAATCCGACACTCCCACATGCACCCGGCGCCCCCCTCTTGTCTCTTTTCGTGAGTGGGAGAATAAGTTCTCAGAATGGGCCAACATTTGTCGAGTGACCTTGGTACACCACCGGTAGACCACCTATCAAATTTCGTTCCATTTGGAGGTCGTTTGATGCCCCAACGGTTAACCGGCTAACCGCAAAAGCCTCTTTTGTGTTGCAGCCCAACACCCCACCAAAACAGCCCAATAATCCATCTAAACCCCCTCCATGTCTCCATCATTGGATCATAATCGTGTGGGTGAAAACCGCACCTCATTTGGAATCTCCTAGCTCCCTCTACCTATAAATGTGTGCACCCCTCCGAAATTCGCGCAGATGAAACCCTAGCCCCGCTCCTCCCGCGCCGCCCAACAATTCCCCGCCACCGACGGACGTGTCCGCGCCGCCGCACCGACGAATCCGGCAGCGACACGTCACCAGCCGGCCGTCCTCGCCGCCGCGCCTCACCCAACGGCCCGCCGGGGCCCGCGCGAGGCCCTCCAGGCCCGGTCGCCGCCGCCCGCACCGCTCCTCCCGCGCTGCCTCCTCCGCCCGACCCGGCCGCCGCCTCCGCCGACGTCCGCCGGTGCCGCCCCGCATCGCGCCGCCTCCGCCGGCGCCGCCCCGTGTCGTGCCTCCGTCGCCCCGCGTCCTCGCCGGCGCCACCATCCGACGGACCTCGCCACCCCGCCATTGTTCTCCCTTGGCGCCGCCCCACACCGGCAAGTCCGGTGACCACCCCCTCCAACTACGGCCGCCGCACCAGGCCTCTCCGGCGAGGATCCGGCCAGATCTTCCTTGCCTCGTTTTCCATGCTGGGTCAACCCTAGATCCGGAGGTGATTTTTCACCAAGTCCCGAAACCTCCCTAATATTTTTACACCTACTTTGACATGCCATATCGCCGTGCTTGTTGCTCTGTGCATATGATATGTCAAAATGTTTGCCTCGTTAAGCTCTTCATGTTAGTGGCATTTGCATGTATGTTACTATCCATAGTGATGCCATTATCATCGTCGCGAGAGTGCTATAAAATGTTAACTGCTGGTTCTTAATAGAACTTGATGATTTGTCATTTTTGTTGCATTCTGTGTGTGCATCCTATGAGCATGAGGTCTACATGTGTTTTGAACTACCTCATGCCATTTTTACATTGGTGCAAGTCTTGTATTTTTGTGAGCTATGTGGCGACTAGCACAAGCATGCAAAGTAGGCTCTGTGATGTTACTGTTTTCAGGCACTTGGGATTTTGCTAAGTCTTTTTCCTGCTGTTATTTTAATGCCATGTAAACTTGTTTCTACCATGAGATCCATGCTTATCTTGAGATACTTCAGTAAGGATGTTTTGAACATATGGTTATGCTCTATCCATTCGTGTCTCTGTTTGCAATTATGGAGTGCTCTATAATATCATTTTCTTACTCTACTTTTGCTACATAATGTTCCTGGCAGATTGTTAACATGATAACCAATTTTTTTCATGTATTTTTCTAGTGATACATGCATCGTATGAACTTGCTATTGCCACGGTTAGTGTCATGAACATGCCTTCTTACGGTTGGTATGCTTGTGTTGTCTTGTAATGCTTTGTGGTGAGTGGCATGAGCTTGCAAAGTTGCTATCATGAATCTATTTCTTCCATGTCCTGAATTTCACCAATTCTGAATCTGTTTATAAGACTTGCTATGTTTACATGGGTGCCATCATATCTTCTGTGCCTTTTTGGCTCATGTTCAGTAAGGGAGTTTTGTTCTATGCATTTAGTATAATCATTTAATGCCTTTGTTTGCTATGATCTGTTCATGTAGCATGTTGTTTTCTTGCTCTAAACATTGCTTACTGATGTTGTTTTTGACATGTTAATATTTTCACCAAGTTTGTGAAGCTGATATCTTTTGCACTTTTGCCATGCTTGTTTAAACCTATTCTAGTGTGATTTAGCCGTAGCTCAGTGTTCTGTTTTATCAAGTATCTCTTGTACATCACTTCCATATGCTTTGTTGCTATGTTGGTGTGCAGTAGCTGATTGTCTTGTTGCATTCTAAGTGTTATCATGTTCTTAATCGCAGATTTGCGTCATTCTTGTTCTGCTTGCCATTTGCAAACCGTGCATCCGTTTCCGGTGATCCTTATATCGATTTCGACTGAAATCACCTCATCTTTCCAGCGGCATGATTGGATTTCCAAGTTGATGCCTTGATCATTCGTTCCCCTCCGGAGCACGGATATGCATCACATATCATATATTGCATATCATGCCATGTATTGCATCATGTTCCTTGTGCATTGCACCGTGATTGATTGTTGATCCATTGCTTGTGTTCTTGCTTTGGATAGAGTTGGGAGACGAGTACGTTAACGAGGAACCTATTGAGTACGCTAACGAGGATCAAGCTTTCGACAACTCTGAGAACATTGCAGGCAAGATGACCATACCCTCGATATCACTTCTATCTTTGCTTGCTAGTTGTTCGTTCTATCACTATGTCGCGCTACCTACCACTTGTTATATGTAATGCCCCGAACGCACCGGCCGGTCTGAATGGGCTTCCGGAAAAGAAGGAATTCCTTATTGATATGAGTAGTCTATCATCCCTATTAAGCTAGGCTATCACATACACCCACACTCAGAGCAACCAACGTCCTCGTCGGGCCACAGGAACGTTTCCTCTTGGCACATACGTCTGTGCTTCTAGTCCAGCACATGTGCCATGCCGTGTGCCATGACGGGTAACAAACTTCATGAACAACATGAATGCACACCTGTCCGCAAATATCCGTGTAACCGCGAGGGTCGGCTTTGATACCAACTTGTAACGCCACGGACACACCCGCCGGTGGTCGTTACTCCTGGCGGGATCTAGACTGGCCCCACAGATCAATACTAGTCTTTTCTGTGCACTTTGTCCTCACTCGTGCGCACCCGGGAGAAACTTCCCAGTCAGTCACCCATCCTAAAATTACTCCAAGCTGAGCACGCTTAACTTTGGAGTTCTGTCTGAATGGGCTTCCGGAAAAGAAGGAATTCCTTATTGATATGAGTAGTATATCATCCTATTAAGCCAGGCTATCACATTATATCATGCATCCCATATTTCCATGTCAAGCCTTTAACCCACCTTCCTAGCAAACCGTTGTTTGGCTATATTACCGCTTTTGCTCAACCCCTCTTTTAGCATTGTTAGTTGCAGGTGAAGTTGAAGTTGGTTCCATGTTGGAACATGGATACGTTGGGATATCACAATATCTCTTATTTTAATTAATGCATCTATATACTTGGTAAAGGGTGGAAGGCTCGGCCTTATGCCTGGTGTTTTGTTCCACTCTTGTCACGTTAGTTTCCGTCATACCGGTGTTATGTTCCTTGATTTTGCATTCCTTACATGGTTGGGGTTATGGGACCCCCTTGACAGTTCGCCTTGAATAAAACTCCTCCAGCAAGGCCCAACCTTGGTTGCTTGTGGGGCCACCTCGGGGAAACTTGAGGGCTGGTTTTACTCGTAGCTTGACCTATCCGGTGTGCCCTGAGAACGAGATATGTGCAGCTCCTATCGGGATTTGTCGGCACAATCGGGCAGCTTTGCTGGTCTTGTTTTACCATTGTCGAAATGTCTTGTAACCGGGATTCCGAGACTGATCGGGTCTTTCCGGGAGAAGGAATATCCTTTGTTGACCGTGAGAGCTTGTGATGGGCTAAGTTGGGACACCCCTGCAGGGTATAAACTTTCGAGAGCCGTGCCCGTGGTTATGTGGCAGATGGGAATTTGTTAATATCTGGTTGTAGATAACTTGACACTTGAATTTATTAAAATGAATCAACTGCGTGTGTAGCCGTGATGGTCTCTTTTCGGCGGAGTCCAGGAAGTGAACACGGTCTTGGGTTATGTATGAATGTAAGTAGTTTCAGGATTACTTCTTGATCACTTATAGCTTCACGACCGTTGCGTAGCCTCTCATCTTACTCTCATTTGTGTATGTTAGCCACCATTTTTGCTAAGCGCTTGCTGCAGATCCACCTCACTACCTTATCCTACCCATAAGCTTAAATAGTCTTGATCTCGCGGGTGTGAGATTGCTGAGTCCTCGTGACTCACGGATACTTCCAAACAGTTGCAGGTGCCGATGATACCAGTGCAGTTGATGCTATCGAACTCAAGTGGGAGTTCGACGAGGACCTTGGTCGTTACTATGTTTCATTTCCTGATGATCAGTAGTGGAGCCCAGTTGGGGCGATCAGGGATCTATCATTTGAGGTCGTCTTCCTTTATTTTGGTTCCGTAGTCGGACCTTAATTGTACTCTGGATGATGTATGTTTAACTTGTTATTTGCATGAAGTGGCGATTGTAAGCCAACTCTTTATCCCTTTCTTATTATGTGCATGGGTTTGTGTGAAGATTACCCCTCGTGCGACTAATCCACCATGCGGTTATGCCTCTAAGTCGTGCATCAACAAGTGAGAGATATAGTCGCATTGTGGGCGTTACAGATTAGCTCGATTTTAGTGGAGCTACACAAAATGATCGGATTGTGATGTCCTCCATACACCTCTTTTTTGGCTACGGAGCTGGGTGAAACTAGCTACCAACCAATGAACACTGTGCCCAGGAAATGGAGCCATGCCTACGAACATCATCGATCAATTATATATTTTTCTTTATTTGTACACCTTCTCACAACTTTGCCTTCAGTTGTGATGTGAATATTGGTGCTGATCTGCGAACCATTGAGATGCATTAGCAGACATGGTAGTTTCATTTGTATTTGATGGAATGTTGTAACGAGACAATCTTGAGGCAAGAGGACACATGAATCCTAAGTTGAAACCTTTTTTTCTACGAGAACCAAAGTTGAAACCTTCATAGCATCAAAGTACAATTTCATTAAAATTATGCGTACATATAAACAAATCCTGAAGGATTGATAGCAATGCCAGAAATAATTCAACTTCGTTTCGCCGACATGTGGGACATCCTTCATCCAGCTCCACCTGCCATGCAGCAATATTGAGTGCACAACTACAGGGAAAGATTCACCCCGGTCATTGCACCGCAGTAGTAATGACTAGTGAGCAGTCAAATCACAGAGCCCAACCTTGGCCACAGTAAGTTGCTCAGACGAACCAACCATCATTTCTCTGTTCGTTGAATCCACTGGTACTCCCGTATTCCCAGAGTAATAAGTTGCTCGGGCGAAGCAACCATCACTTCACATTTCCCACAGTAAGTACTACCTCCTTTTTTATTATTCTAGAAACAACCACATGCGAATATTGGACGGTAGCAGCACAACGACTGAATCAAAAATCAAAACCAACCAATGAACTACTACTAACGGTGAGCATTTTCTAGTATCATGTACTCCATCTGTCCATGTATATAGGGCTTATTGCGTTTTCCAAGACTAACTTTAGCCCTGTTTGGATCCACGGGTTAGAGTTAGTTTGAGCTAGTTGGGGCTCAAATAGCCCTAAAGTATCCAAACATGAGGGTTAAATTGGAGCAAGTTGCACCAAACCCACCAAAAAAAACTATCCCACCCAAGAGGTGCTAATTGGAGATAGTTCTCATTGGGCCCACTGAAAAATCACTTTTCTCTCTCTATCCCGCCAGCCAAGTGGTGCTAATTGGGGCTAGTTATCATGGGGCCCACTGGAAAATCACTTTTCTCTCTCTCCATCAAGTGCATTTATTGTCAATCTAACTCTGTCATCCAAACACGTCTTTGGCTATAGTTAGTTTAGGGTTAGTCATGAGTTAGTCTAACCTCTAGCTAAGTTAGAGTATCCAAACAGGAGCAGTATAGGACATGCAAGTTGCTTAAAGCATACCATCAAATTCGTACGTGAAAGGATCTTTTTTTGGAAACAGAACGTGAAAGGATCTTTTTATTGGAAACGGAACGTGACAGGATCTTCGAATGATATAGTTTTCAAATTATATAAAATCTTATCAATAGTCAAAGGCAACCTTGAAGAATACATTAGGCCCTATATAAAATCTTACTCATCATTAGTCAAAACCAAGTGTTACTACTACACCAAAAAAGTTCAAAACAAGAAACTGGACCCACTCACGGCACGACACGCCTGTCTCGTTTGGTCTGTCGGTCAAAGCGCTTCCTCCGCTTGGCATAACAATAGAGTACAGTAATTTTTTTAGAATGCTCTTGGCATGTCGCTAACATGTGATGAGTTAACCGACCTCAATAGACGGCAAAATCGCCATCCCGCTGCACTTTGAGAGAGACGAGGAGCGAGAAGCGATACGAGCTGGTGGATTACTAGAGCTAGGTGTCGCACAGAGGCCAAGAAATATGGTGATAGCGTGGATTGGCCATGTATGATGTAACTACACTGGGCTGCCGTGTTTCAGACTCTTTTGGTCTACTATGGAGAAGGTTGGGTAGATTTTATATCACCGAATAATAAAGATTCCAGACACACCACCGCGAGGTTTCTTGCTCCTTCTTGGTCGTCAGAAAGCATTCTTCTAAGTTTTGCCGACATGTGGGACATCCAGCATCCAGGTACACGTGTCATGCAAGAAAATAGAGTTAAGTAGACTCACCAACGGTCACGAGCGTAGGTGGAGTACGTGCATGAATCACCCGAAAAAAGGAATATGAGCACGAAGAGAAGAGGTGCAGGCACTGATGCAGGTACTCTTTGCCTATTTCCCTAATACTCACGTGCGGGTACACGGTGAGCTCATTTATGTATGAAGAGGCAGCTCACCAAATAATTTGGCGAGTGTAGTACGTAGTTGTTCATGGGAACCACGCGTGGATGAATCAGAGTTCGATCATGACGCGGTGGCGCATTTTTTATAAATTAAGTTATTCTGTTCGATGGCACGTACGCAACATTATTTTCTTAATGGAACATGAATCGTGCATGCACTGAATGACGGAGGACGAGGAGAAGTTTTTGCTTTACGAGAGTGTATAGGCAGTGGACGTGCAACAGTTCATCCGGTGTCAGATTGCCAGAAGTATCTATAATGTAGTATCATCGTCATTTTTCGACTTCCGGAAGAGGCGAAGAGCCAAGCGCACGATCACCTACTCACAGTATAACCGGCCATGTTTGCACGCATTTTTTTAACGTAGTACAATCTGAGTGGATTGCTCCAGTGGTCCTCACATGTGAGCCAATCGATTCGCACCCTTCCGTGCTCCATTTTGTCCTGCGTTCCTTCCTTCGTCCAGGACACTGACAAGTGGGCCGCATGCTCATGTATGCCAACATGGTAGTCAATTATTTTGCCAGAGTCAGCTATCACACCCTTTCGATGCCACATCAACGTACCCACTAAAAACAAGTTAGACTTGTTCGGTTCAACTGCCTCCCTAGGTGTTTGGAGAGGAATTGGCTGTCGTGCGGCAGTTCTGTAGGTGGGTAGGCGGCGAAAAACAGGGGAAAATGTGCGAACCAGCTAGACGAGAGATTTGGTTGATTTTATATCACTGAATAATATAGAATAGTATGAGTGCAGACGCTCTACCGCGAGGTTCCTTTCCCCTTCTCGGTCATCGGGAATCTATGAGGATGTTTGGTTCATGGCCACACCACGTATTGTTTGGTTCATGCCACACCTTAGTGAGGCCACACTTGGACCCCACATGGCATATACACAAAAAATATGGCAAGATTCCCTTAGGCTTGCCAACTTGTGGCTCTCATTTTGATGAACTAACCTTAGGCCAGCTTGGCAAAAATGTGTGGCAAAGTGTGGCAATGCTAAGCCTAGAACCAAACAGCCCCTTCGCCACAACTAACATTAGGCAAAGTGTGGCTGCCACAAAAAGTGTGGCTATGGCCACCACAAGTGTGGCAAGATTTGGCAAAAAAATGAGCCTATGACACACTACTAGGGAAAACCCTATACACAGAATCTTAGCAGCAGCCCGGCTCAAAAAGGAGCGCTGCTGCTAATTAGCAGTAGCGCGGGTGTGGAAAACCTGCTACTGACAAGTGCTTAGCAGTAGCGCGCTCTGCGTAACCCATGCTGCTACAAATATGGACCGATAGTGCCCACCCAACTCCATTTAGCAGCAGCGCGGTGCCGCGAGCCGCGCTACTGCTATAGTTGTAGCAGTAGTGCGGTTTTTCTGAGGTCGCTGCTGCTAATTTTCAAATCGGGCACACTTTTGGTCCCGGTTAGCAGTAGCGCTTGTACCGAAAGCGCACTGCTGCTACTTTCTTAGCAGCAGCGCGTTTTACGTCCCGCACTACTACTAATCCGCACCCACCACCTTTTCCCCACCCGCCCTCCCCCTCCCCCTCCTCTCCCTTTCCCCTACCTCTCCCACTCTCACTCTTCTTCTTCCTCAATACTTCTCCCCCATTACTCTCCCTCTTCTACCTACCTTTCTCTCTCTTCATTACTCCTACCTAACTACACCACCTCCATTAATGCATCTCCTTTCTCTTTTTCCTTCCCCTCCACTAGTTGAAGTTGTCTCCTCCCAAATTAGGTAGCTAGGTAGATGTAGTATTTAGTTAAGTGACCTATTTGCCCCCTAACTAGATCTATCTTTGTCAAGAAGAGCTTTGTGCACTTTTGATCTCCCTACATCATCATCTCCACCATGTGCTCGATCTCGAGATATAGGTGATTAAAATTTCATGCTTTTGCAAAATGGAAATATGTTTATGTGTGTGTGATATGTTTATGGAAATTGTGTGTGTGGCATGAGTTGATGCCAAATTGTGCTTTTGAGTTGCCTATGTTTTGCCGAAATGTCGATTTATTTCCGTTTCGACGAATTCCGGGCAAACTCTAGATCTTTATATGTCATATTTTTAAGGAAGGTCATGCCGAATTTTTGTATGACTTTGATGCATGCACGCATTTTTATAATCAATTTGTTTTTTATTACCATGCAGAGTTGACGATGGTCAGTGGAACGATGGTGGACAGGTGGTTGCGGTCGGCGGTGCAGGACATGGAAGAAAATAACCGGACAGAGGTTTTATGTCCGTGTCGAAAATGCAAAGGAATAGTTCGGCTCGACCCCCATGACGATGGTTGTGTCGAAGCGCACCTGCTCATGACTGGTTTCATGGATGGCTATACTCGGTGGATAATTGAAGATGAGGATGACGATGTTGAGGATGCCAACAGGGCAGGCAATGATGACACGGGGCAAGACGAAGAGATGATCGATAATGGCGGCGGGGAAGAGGCCGGACATGGCGGCGGAGAAGGGGCCAGACATGGCGGCGGAGAAGGGGCCGGACATGGCGGCGGAGAGAACGACATGGACTCCACGCAGCAGAGTTCGTCGGTACTAAGTTCAATCGTACGGGACCCTCATGTTCAAGCATTGCTTCGCAAGGAGACGAGTATTGAGAGAGCTGCTTCTAGAGAGGAGGCTAAGCTGGAGCAACTGGTAGTAGACTCGAACACTCCATTGTATGATGGTTGCAATCCTGAGGTGACCCGCTTGAGTTTCATGCTCCAACTCCTGAAGACGAAGGCTAAAAACAAATGGACCGACACTAGCCTCGATGAGCATCTCAAGTACCTAAAGGATGTTCTTCCCGCAGGTAATCTATGTCCTAGTAGTGTTGATGAGGCCAAGAAGATCGTGTGCCCTCTTGATCTGCCACACGTTAGATACCATGCATGTATCAACGATTGCATAATTTATCGGAAGGAGCACGCGGAAAAAACAAGCTGTCCGGTGTGCAATGCTTCTCGATACAAGAAGGCCGAGAAGAAATGTCCCCAGAAAGTGGTATGGTACTTACCGATCACTCCCCGTCTCCAGAGGTATTTTGTAGATCCCAAGGAAGCAAAGCTAATGCGCTGGCACACGGAGAGGAAGAAGCCCGACGATGGAGATGATCCGAAGCTAAGACACGTCAAGGATGGAAGCCAGTGGAGAGCGTTGAACAGCTTCTATCGGTATTTTGAATGTGATGCAAGGAACATCGTGCTCGGCACGTGTACCGATGGCATGAACCCATTTGGCAACCAGAACACCAACCATAGCACATGGCCCGTGTTTGTATGGATGTACAACCTCCCCCTGGATGTGCATGAAATCGAAGTACATTCACATGAGCATGCTTATTCAAGGGCCGAAACAACCAGGAAATAATATTAATTTGTATCTGGGGCTACTTCAAGAGGAGTTAGACACGTTATGGAAAACACCGGCCAAGACATGGGACGCCAGCAAAGGCGAGTATTTCAACATGAGAGTCGCGCTGATCATGAAATGCAGGACTATCTCGGTTACGGATATGTGGCAGCCCAGGTGTGCCATGGATATTGCAGATGCACGCGGTGCATGGATGATACGATGTCTCAGCAGCTAACGTCAAGGAAAGATGGCGGGTCTGGGAAAATCGTGTACATGGGGCATCGAAGATGGCTCGAACAGGACGACCCATGGAAAAACCGTGGAGATCTATTCAATGGTCATGCTGAGCATCGAGAACCTCCACGTAAGCGGAGCGGTGCCGAAATTGATGAGCTGTTGAAAAACTGGAAGGAGTGCCCCGCGCCGGGAAAGACGATGAGAAAGGCGCTGGAGCCGCTGCTGAAGGTATGGAAGACGAGGTCTGTGTTCTGGGACTTGGAGTACTGGCACAAACTCGATACACCTCATTGCCTTGATCAAATGCATATCTGTAAGGATGTCCTTGAGAGCTTGCTCGCAACACTGATGAACATGCCGGATAAGACCAAGGATGGGCCGAAGGAAAGAAAAGACTTGCAAGATTTGAAAATCAGGGAAGATCTGCACATGCTGCCCCGTAAAATGTCAGACGAGACAGAGACGGAGACAGAGGCACGGGAGAAGAAGGGCAAGAAAATAAAGAAAGAGGATTATTGCCCCCCTTCTTGCTTCACCTTAAGTCAGGCTGAGATCGATCAATTCTTTAAGTGCCTTACCGGAGTCAGTTAGTTCCGGTTACTGTGGCAAGATAAACAGATATCTAGACACGGACAAGAAAAGGTTCAGCGGGATGAAGTCCCATGACTGTCATGTGATGATGACGCAGATACTACCTATTGCCCTTAGAGGGATAATGGACAAGCACGTCCGTGACACGCTTATTGGTCTTTGCAACTTTTTCGACGTCATCTCTCGAAAGTCGATCAGTGTGAAGCAGCTCCGAAGGCTATAGGAAGAGATCGTTGTGATACTGAATGAGCTTGAGATGTACTTACCGCCTGCGTTCTTTGACGTGATGGTGCATCTGTGTGTCCATATTGTGGATGACATAATAGACCTGGGGCCGTCATTCCTGCACAACATGATGTCGTTTGAGAGGATGAATGGGATCGTCAAAGGTTTCATTCATAACATGTCCCGTCTGGATGGAAGCATCGTCCAGGGCTATGTGAGACAAGAGTGCATCTCTTTCTGTGAGAATTTTCTATATGGCGTAGACCAGCCGCCTGGTGTTAGTGTTGGTTTGCCCGTTAACAAGCACGATGGGAGGCTCGAAGGAGAAGGTCGTTGCAACGGTCGCAAGCAACTGCACGTGGCATACTCAGATCGATGCAGCAACTTTGACAGAGCAAACTTGGTAGTTCTACAACACCTAGACGAGGTAGATCCTTTCGTGGCACTGCACAAAGAAATTATCGCAAATAAGTATCGTGACCGGGGGGTATGCAGGACGGACGCCGAAGTTACTAGAGAGCACAACTCCACTTTCCTGCATTGGTTCAAAGAGCATATTATTGCTAATCCCCCAGAGGAGGGCTCTAAGGACAGATTGCTCATATACGCCTTAGCACATGGCCCCTCGCCCAACCTCGTAACCTATCAGACATATGATATCAACGGATACACGTTCTACACGGAGGCCAAAGATATGGACAGTGATGATCAGAACTCAGGGGTGACGATGGAATGCATGACCGGCAGCGACAACGATGCAGCTGAACGATTTTATGGAAGGGTTGAGGAGATCTGGGAGCTTGACTACTCTGGACTGCGCAACACAACGATGTTCCGTGTCAGATGGGCTAAGAATGTCGAAAGAGAAAACCGGATTTTCACTACCATGACTATACCCGACACCAAGAGCGCTACCGTGAACGCTATTGCCAAAAACGAGCCATGGGTACACGCTAAGCACGTGACACAATGCTTCTTCATAACCGACCCATGCAATCCCAGTCGTGTTGTCGTGAGGAGAGGAAAAAGGAACATCATTCGAGTGGATGGAGTCACCAACGAGGAAGATTATGATCAGTATGGCAACCGAATGAGGGAAGATGACGATGATGAAGAAGTATACGTCAAAAGAAGAATCAATACTACATTACCTAAGAAAAATCGTACTCCATGGAAAAGGCAAAGTCACAATGAGGGGCTCAATTATTCTTCGACGAACAAGAAGGGAAAGAAGCTGACTCAAAAACGAAAACATCAGCGCTGAGGAACCGTATGTTATCGGCCAAATGATGTAATATATATATATGTTCCTATTTTGTATACACACTTAGCCATTATTATGCATGGGTCCAATGATGTAATATATATGTTCCTATTTTGTATACATATTTAACCGTCAAATGATGCAATATATATCGCCTTCCCTTCGTTCACTGCTCTCGGGAAATAAAAGTGGGAGAAAATAAAGGAAAAGAAAAAGGGAAACTGGCAGTAGCGATTTCCTTATAAAACAGCTACAGTCAAGCTAGTAGTAGCGATTTCCATATAAAACCACTATAGCTAGTGAAGGTGGTAGTAGTGCGTTTTATCTAAACCGCTACAGCTAGTGAAGGTAGTAGCAGCACGTTTTGTGTAAACGTGCTACTGCTACGTGCACTTAACCCAAAATTCTCATTCTCCCTGCTTCATCCCGCCTCTTTTCCCCCCAAATCCCCACTCTCTCTTCCCCCGTCGCACCGCCGCACCCCGGCGCTCGCCCCCGACCCGGCGCTCGCCCCCGACCCAGCGCTCGCCCCCGACCCCGACCCTGGCGTGCTCGCCCCCGACCCGTCGGCCCTCGCCTCCCTCCTCTGCTTCCTCCCCTCCCAACCTCGGCCGTCGTCGGGCCTGCCTCCTCGCCCCTGCACCCTCTGTAAACCCCTCTCTCTGCTAGCTAGGGTTCTTCGGTTAATTTACTTAGGTTTTAGTTAGGGCAGTAGGTTAATTAGGTTATCTATTTAGTTATGAATTTAGCTAGGTTTTAAAATAGGACGGAAATTTAGGGTTAAGCAATTGTAGTTAAAAGAAAAGGCAGCATTTAAGCAATTGTCCAAATCAACATCCCTTGTTAAAGCAAATTTAGGTAGGCTAAATTTATATGCAAATTTGAACTAGACATGTGATATGTGGATATGTCATGTTTTGGACATGTCATGTTTGGAATTTGAACATGTCATTTGGACATGTGATGTTTTGGTTCAATTTTGGTAAATGATCCGAGTGGCCTATGTTACGCCGGAATGTTGATTCATTTTCGTTTCGGTGAATTTCAGGCGCTCGATATGTCCATTTTTTAGCAAAGGTCATGCCGAAATTTGCCGTGAATAAATGCATGATTTGTGCTACATAGTTGGCATATCGAGTGCTGGCACATAGATTTCTTTTTTATGTCATTTCTCATTTATTCATACTTTCAGAAATAAACGAGGACACTTAATCATAGGAAACATGTCGAATAACGAAGAAACTTAGCCTTCTGACCAAGATGCAGACGAGATGGATTATGAGGGTGAACAAGAGTACCTCGACTATTTGACTGCTAAGCAAGGTTTGTAGGTCGGCCTCGATGATGGTACTGACGCCGACATCGACATCGACGGCGCCGGCACCGATGGCGGCGCCGAGACCGGCGGGGAAGGTACCGGCGGGGAAGATACCGGCGGGGAAGGTACCGGTGCCGATGCCGCTACCGAAAAGAGGAAGCATAAGAAGCAGAGGATACGAAAACCTAACAAACTAGGGATTGGACGACTTGTGATCACAAAGATGGCACCTGGCAAGTTTGAGCCATTAGAGCCGGAAGAACCTCGCAAGTGCTATGGGAACCAATTAGGATGCATCCTACGGGAATGCGTGAGCATCAACGGCGATGACTTAAGGTGTAAAGAACATTTGATGCAATTGCTCCTAACGAAGTTGCACAAGAGATTCAGGTTCCCCGACCGGGATGATAACATAGAACAACCGTGGGATGATCCGAAGATGAAAAAGATTAACAATCACGCCATGGGCATGTTTAGCAATGATTTGGCCTCCTGGAAAGGGAGGGTGAAACGAGCTATTGAGGCTGACGAACCCCTGTCCAAGATCTGGAGGAAAATCCGACACTTATGGAAGAGGAGTTCGAAAAGTTCAAGGACACTTGCACTACCGAGGCAGCCAAGGCTAAGGCTGCGGAATTCAAGAGCCTTTAGCAAAGGAACACGGGGAAGCATCGCCTTGGAAGCCGTGGCTACCTCTGTAAAAGGCCCATATGGGATAAGGAGGACGCGGAACGTGAAGCCGCGGGTCTCCCAGACCCCTTCGCGAAGTTCACCAACCCCTTGGAGCGTGACTTTGTCAAGGACCGCTACAAGTGGGACAAGGAGAAAAAGGTTTTTTTACACGGACTAGATCACGAGGAAATTGATTAGACTACTTGAGAAGCATCACCAGCTTGCAGCCGAAAGCCCTACTTCTCCGACGAGGCCCAAGTGGGATACCCCTCTCAACCGGGCCTTGAACGAACTTAAGGGACTCCCTTTGGGCCAGCGGCCGCAATATGGTCGTGTGCACGGCGCTGGAGACGGCGCCATGTGGAAGGTGTTTTACAACGAGGGCTCGGAGGCCAAGAAGCAGAAAAAGAAGTTTAGTCAGGCGGACATCGACGCAAAGGTGAAGCTTGCGGTCGAGAAAAAAGCAGCTGAGGACGCAGAAAAAATAGACGAGGAGACAAATGAGTTGCTACAACAGGCAGTCAATGCGGCTGTAACTGCCTACAGAAATGATTTCGCTACTAACTTGGTTCCAGCTATCATCAACTGGATGAAGGAAAATCCAGACAAGACGGTACATGATTTCCCGATGCCCAGTTTCGTCGGGAGCAACTCCATGAACAACAACAACACCGCACCATCACTTGCTCACGCAACTGGGCCTCCTCTCGCGGTCGCTCCCGCTCATAGCAGCCCGTCCTCAATCTCTGGCGCGCTAGGTGGGCCTTCGTCTTTGGCTGAGCTCGACGCCGTCACGGTAATTACATGTCGCACCAACATATATATATATATATATAGAATATTCCATTTTCTTTGCCTTTCTGATGTTTTACGCCACAGACATATGTGTTTGTAGGGCGAAGAAACCCCGTGCACCATGCTCTACTTGATCAAAGGCCAGAAGGTGGGCGTGGGAAATGGGATGATAATGAACCCCATGCAACCCACGTTCCACAACCAGCCGATCCCCGCCGGGCACTTCAGGGTTAGCTTGTCCAGTGTGAAATCGGGGCATGAGCATTTGCCTCCTCGGGTATATCCTGTGGGAGAGGACGACGAGACCCCGCCACGGATTGGAAACTGCAAGGGTTGGGTGCTGCTATGGCCGAAGAATCTTATTCGTCTGGAGCCGGCCGAGAGCACACCAATAACCACACATCAACAAGCATGTGCGGAGACCACCACCCCGCCTACGCAATTACCAGCTCCTGTAGTGCCGAGTGAGAGCGGCGAACGACGTGATGAAGGGGGTGCAATAGTACTGGCTGATTTAATCAGTCGTGTAGAACAGAGAATGGATGATGAGACGGAGGTCGACCCTATGTGTTTCCTCAATACAAACGCGTATGACTGTGACATAGATATGATGAGTCAACCATATGACGAATTGGGCTATCAGCATGCTAATGAGGATATGAATGATATGCCCGGGCAGGAAAGTCGTTGGAAGGATTGCAAAAAGTCTCTCTTCATGAATTCCTCATAGGACACGCCTGAAGATGTCGCCTCAACACAGGCTCAACTAGCCGGGGGTCATACAGTGCTTAGCCCGGGAACCCTGGGGCAGGGGTTAAGGAAGGGTCTAGAAGGTGTGCCCAAGAAAAAGGAGAGGAAGAGATCGGGGAAGATAACTGCCTCCAAACAAGCCAAAGCACAAAGCAGCCAGACGATGCATTCTGAAGAGCGTGTACCCGTGAAAGGTGCGGCCATGTTCCATCTCACAGGCGAGCCGATGCTACCGCTGAAACCTCTAGAGTCACTATCAGGGGGTCTCAAGAGACTGCATGACCATGTGCTGTCGACTAAGAAAAGCCTACTAGCCTCAAAGGATCCAGGATATCCGACATACGTGGCTCGTGTGCCTAAGGGGAAGTGCTACGTTGAGACACGGCCCGTGGAGGTATTCCTCCTGCGGTTTGACCATATCTTTGAGATGTTTCTGACAAGGCGGCTCGATTTTACAATCGTCCGCCTTTTTGTGCTACATATGAGCTCTGTCATGAAGAGTGAAGAAGTCTCACAAATATGTGTGGCGGATCCATACTACATGCACGAGTCTTTCTTGAGTCTCGGCGGCTTTGAGCGTGAAACTGCTAGGGAGTACCTCCAAAATTTCATGGTATAGAATAAGGACCGGGAAATTGTCCTCGTGCCTTATCATCCAAAGTAAGTCAGTTCCAGACAACCCTTTCGTACATTTCAATCATTCCTTCTCTCTCATATGGGGAATAATTTGAGGTGTATTTCCCCGCAGCAACGGGCGCGCCGTCCTTATCGTTCTTTACCCGCAAGTCTCCCACGCCGTGTATTTTGACCCTTCCAGAGACTACGAGAAAAAAAGACTACACCCACATAATGAATATTCTAGATGATGCTCTCCAAGGCTTCAGCATTAGAGGTGGCCACATGCAGATCAGGAAACAAAGGAACAAGAAGATGGGTTTCACGCATAAAACTAACTTCTCCTGCATCCATGTCCCAAAACCAAGCAAGAAGGATGGATTCTACATCGTCCATCTCATGATTCAGTTCAACACGGATCACCAAAAGCTTCGCATGAGAAGCAGAAATGATGATCATATCCACAATTGGCTAGAATCTCATGGAGAAGCGGATTATAAACTTAGAGATGACTTCTTTCGCATCCAAAGCGACATTGCGACGATCATCATGAAAGAAGTCATCGATGAGAAGGGGATGTTCCACCACGGCCCCATATTGCGAGCTGACGTCCGAAATCGCATAGGCATGCAACGTCTAGACCTCACGCCATTCAAGAAGCTAGGGTCCATCCTCGATGATATGGAAGGATGGAACTTCTAGTGATTTATGATGCCGATGATGATGATATGTGTCGGTTGAACTTGTATACTTTTTGTAGCGATGAAACTTTGTGATGTCCATGGTCCCTGCCGAACTTGCGTAATGCTACTTTGTTAGTTTGCGTATGATGACCTGCGTACCTCTAGTTAATTAATTTGCGTACTGTATGTTGCATCTAGTTGCTAACCCTTTCTTTTTCGGTGTTGCTCTAGTATATTTTGTTGCATATATATGATTGTAAATCCTCTTCATGAACATGCATCTCTAACAGGTACCTAGTTTCTTGATGGCGAGATGGAAGTGCTATGTCGTGTACAAAGGGAAGGTTCCGGGGGTGTACAATGAGTGGCATGAGTGTCAGGCGCAAGTGAATGGGTTCTCGGGCGCCAGCCATAAAGGCTTCAAAAGCAGACAAGAAGGAGAAGCTAGTTACTTGAGGTTCACGCTAGCGCGAGAGAGGACTCATAACCGCCACCTCATGTACTGCATAGTTCCGCTCTCACTCATAGTGATAGCTCTTCTCGCGTATACCTTTGTTTAGATGGATGACGTTGTAGTTGCAAGTATTCGAGGCTTGCATGTATCGCTATTTTCAAGATGATGACAAGATACCACTTTGTGTTGGATGATGATTATGACGAGACTATTTGTATGTATATGCTATGATTACATTTGTGGTCTCGCAGGCATTTGTATGTGTATCATGATGACATTTGTATGCGCTCAAGATTCTTCTATAAAGCTTGTTCAAATACAAAACAAATATGCCGAAAAAACAAAAAACTACTAAAATTAGCAGTAGCGAGTGGAGAAAGGTTAGCAACAGCGCGGTAGTAGCAGTAGCGTGCACAGGAGAAGCACGCTATAGCTATTAGCAGTAGCGAGCTTCCATTAAGCGTGCTGCTGCTGCTACACTTGTGTAGCAGTAGCGCTGGTGAGCATGCGCTACTGCTACGTGTTAGCTGTAGCACCTTATTAGTAGCGCCGGTCCCCGCGCTACCGATACACCTAAAACCCGCACTGCTCCTAGCCTTTTCCCTAGTAGTGACATGTGGACTATATAACTAGAGAAGTGTGGCAAGCCACAGGTATGGCAATGAACCAAACACATGTCTAAGATGTTGTGGCATGACTAAGGTTAGACATGGCAACCTTAGGCCAGGAACCAAACAGGCCCTATGTTCTTCCACTCTTTTTTTGATGTGAGCTTTGTGAAAGCACAAGTGCTCCCTGGGTGGTTTTGGTAATTAATGTCAACATATCTCTTGTTGGACTAACACTTTTACCTAGTATATTTCAGATAAGTTCAACAATGGGGTGGCATGGACTAGAGGATGTGGAACCCCTTCAAGATGCTAAGGACAAAGGATTGGCTCAACCTTCAAGATCAAGATTCTACATTTTCTATTTTAGTGATCCAAGATCACATTGAGTCTATAGGAAAAGCCAATACTATCAAGAGGGGATGAGGTGTTGCTTAATGGCTTGCTTGCTCAAAGTGCTTAGTGATATGCTCCAAAACCCTCAACTACCTTCCCACATCCACATATGACCTAACCAAAAGTCAAACTCAGCCCCACCGATTCTTTCTATCCGACGCCACCGAGTTTCAAATGCCATAGCCACTGCCACAATCCCTAGCAAATCGGTTTCACCGATAGGGATCTCGGTCTCACCGAGATGGGATAGTAATCTCTCTGTGTATGTCCATTACCAAAATCGGTCTCACCGAGTTTGAGCAATCGGTACTACCGAGATTACAATGCAAACCCTCTGGTTAGCTTATTACCAAAATCGGTCCCACCGAGTTTGTGTAATCGGTCCCACCGAGTTTGCCAGACCAACTCTCTGGTTAGCTTATTACCAAAATCGGTCCCACCAAGTTTGTGTAATCGGTCACACCGAGATTACGTTATGCCCTAACCCTAACCATATCGGTCCTACCGAGTTGCATCTCAGTCCCACCGAAAATCCTAACGGTCACTAGGTTTGCTGAATCGGTTCGACCGAGTTTAACCATTCAGTCCCACCGAGTTTGGCAAATTGTGTGTAACGGTTAGATTTTGTGTGGAGGCTATATATACCCCTCCACCCACTCTTCATTCGTGGAGAGAGCCATCAGAAGATACCTACACTTCCAATACACATTTTCTGAGAGAGAACCACCTACACTTGTGTTGAGGTCAAGATATTCCATTCCAACCATATGAATATTGATCTCTAGCCTTCCCCAAGTTGCTTTCCACTCAAATCTTCTTTCCACCAAATCCAAATCCTGTGAGAGAGAGTTGAGTGTTGGGGAGACTATCATTTGAAGCACAAGAGCAAGGACTTCATCATCAACACACCATTTGTTACTTCTTGGAGAGTGGTGTCTCCTAGATTGGCTAGGTGTCACTTGGGAGCCTCCAACAAGATTGTGGAGTTGAACCAAGGAGTTTGTAAGGGCAAGGAGATCGCCTACTTCGTGAAGATCTACCGCTAGTGAGGCAAGTCCTTCATGGGCGACGGCCGTGATGGAATAGACAAGGTTGCTTCTTCATGGACCCTTCGTGGGTGGAGCCCTCCGTGGACTCGCGCAACCGTTACCCTCCGTGGGTTGAAGTCTCCATCAACATGGATGTACGATAGCACCACCTATCGGAACCACGACAAAAACATCCGTGTCTCCAATTGCGTTTGAATACTCCAAACCCTTCTCTTTACATTCTTGCAAGTTGCATGCTTTACTTTCCACTGCTCATATACTCATTGCATGCTTGCTTGATATGTATTGTGTTTGTTAAACTTGTGCTTAAACTCCACTTAAACTTAAGAATATTAAAAACTGCAACTTTTGGCACTTAGTGTCTAATCACCCCCCCTCTAGACACCTCTTCTCGATCCTTTCACTTTGTTCATCCTTTTGCCAACACGCGGGACATCTAGCATCAAGATGCATGTGTCATGCAAGAAGATGGAGATAAGAAGTGCGTAAGTGAGTCGTGCAGTTCGATGGCACCTAGTACTACGCAATATTTCTTCTCCTCGATGGCATGTGAATAGTGCACGTACTCAATGATGGAGCACGGGATGGTAGCCATGGACATGGTCGGCCCTTTTTGGAGAGAGTACTAAATAACTTTGATGTGTCCTGTCAACTCGCAGAATGATGAGAAGCTTGCTTACTATGCCTTCTCCCTCGCCGACGCATGCACGGTGGCTTGCAACACGAGGACAAACTTTTGCTTACAAGCGGTGGACGTGCAGCAGTTCATTTGGTGTCAGATTTCCAGAAGTAGTATTGTAGTACCATCATTATTGTTCGACTTCTGGAAGAGGAGAAGAGCTAGCGCAAGGTCACCTACTAACCTACTCCCTCCTTCCCAGTTTATAGGGCTTATAAAAAAATCGGTTTCCTGTTTTATAAGTTTCAATTTGATTGTTCTTCATCACATGCTCAGATTTCAAGGTGCATTAATTCATTGCATGCAAGGATTATGAGAAACTTGACCAATGCATGTACTTCATGCATGCATGCATTGCAATTAATGCATTAGTAAACACAATTCTTTGAGGAAAACAAGCGCCTTAATTGAGTGCGTTTACAAACCACGAAAATTATTCCACCACTCATCATCTACCTTGGTTGGTGAGATTTTTGAATTGAGCCCTATAAACTGGAAGTGAGGTAGTAGAACTACTAGTATACTATAGCCAAAGCTGGTCCACCTTTTTAGAGCATGGTTAATTAATATAGGCGTCTCTTGTAGCGGCACATCATTAACATAGTGCTCTTGCAGCAGCAAGTACTCTCTTCGTAAGGAAAAATAAAGGATTGGAATGGCATGTCCACTTGAATCTCATAGCATTAACACAGTGTTCCCCTCAAAAAAACCAGAGTGTTCGACACAGGAAAAACAAAGGAAGTGAAAAAGAAGTTGGGTGGATGCTAGATTGCCAATTAACACATGATTACATAGGAAAAAAATCTTATAGCATTCTATCCTATGAATCAAATGACCAATGTGAAGGAAATATGCCCTAGAGGCAATAATAAAGTTGTAATTTATATTTCCTAATATCATGATAAATTTTTATTATTCATGCTAGAATTGTATTAATGAGAAACTTAGTACATGTGTGAATACATAGACAAAACAGAGTGTCCCTAGTATGCCTCTACTTGACTAGCTCATTAATCAAAGATGGTTAAGTTTCCTGACCATAGACATGTGTTGTCATTTGATGAATGGGGTCACATCATTAGAGAATGATGTGATGGACAAGACCCATCCGTTAGCTTAGCATTATGATTTTTAAGTTTTATTGCTATTGCTTTCTTCATGACTTATACATATTACTCTGACTATGAGATTATGCAACTACCGAATACCGGAGGAACACTTTGTGTGCTATCAAATGTCACAACATAACTGGAATATTATAAAGATGCTCTACAGGTGTCTCCGATGGTGTTTGTTGAGTTGGCATAGATCGAGATTAGGATTTGTCACTCCGAGTATCGAAGAGGTATCTATGGGCCCTCTCGGTAATGCACATCACTATAAGCCTTGCAAGCAATGTGACTAATGAGTTAGTTGCGGGATGATGCATTACGGAACAACTAAACAGACTTGCCGGTAACGAGATTGAACTAGGTATGAAGATACCGACGATCAAATCTCGGGCAAGTAACATACCGATGACAAAGGGAATAACGTATATTGTTATGCGGTATGACCGATAAAGATCTTCGTAGAATATGTAGGAGCCAATATGAGCATCCAGGTTCTGCTATTGGTTATTGACCAGAGATGTGTCTCAGTCATGTCTACATAGTTCTCGAACCCGTAGGGTCCGCACGCTTAACGTTTGATGATGATTTGTATTATGAGTTATGTGTTTTGGTCACCAAAGTTTGCTCGGAGTCTCGGATGAGATCACGGACATGATGAGGAGTCTCAAAATGGTCGAGACATAAATATTGATATATTGGAAGATTATATACGAACTCCGGGATGGTTCCAATAAGGTTCGGAGATTTTTTGGAGTACCGGGAGGCTACCGGAACCACCCAGGAAAGTTAATGGGCCTATTGGGCCATAGTGGAGAGAGGGGGGCTGCCACAGAAGGTGGCGCGCACCCCCCAAGCCCAAACCAAATTGGACTACGGGTGGGGGCGCGTCCCCCTTTCCTTCTCCTTCTCCCTCCTTTCCCCTTTCTCCTTTTCGTTGATTGGAAGAAGGGGGGGACGAATCCTACTTGGACTAGGAGTCCAAGTAGGACTCCCCCCTTGGCGCGCCCCCCTTGGGACAGCCACCTCCTCCTCCCCCTTTATATACGAGGGCGGGGGGCACCCCAAAGACACACCAAGATTTCTCTTAGCCGTGTGCGGTGCCCTCCTCCATAGTTTACCACCTCGGTCATATTGTCGTAGTGCTTAGGTGAAGCCCTGCGCGGATCACATCACCAATACCGTCGCAACGCCGTCGTGCTGACGAAACTCTTCCTTGACCCTCTACTGGATCAAGAGCTTGAGGGACGTCATCGTGATGAACATGTGCTGAACACGGAGGTGCCGTACGTTCGGTACTTGGATCGGTTGGACCGTGAAGACGTTCGACTACATCAGCCGTGTTAACATAATGCTTCCGCTTTCAGTCTACGAGGGTATGTTGACACACTCTCCTCTCTTGTTGCTATGCATCTCCTATACAGATCTTGCGTGATCGTAGGAATTTTTTTGAATTACTATGTTCCCCAACAGTGGCATCCGAGCCAGGTCTATGCATAGATGATATGCATGAGTAGAACACAAAAGAGTTGTGGGCGATAATAGTCATACTGCTTACCACCAACGTCTTACTTTGATTCAGCGGTATTGTTGGATGAAGTGGCCCGAACCAACATTACATGACCGTGTTCATGAGATTGGTTCTACCGACGTGCTTTGCACACAGGTGGCTGGCGGGTGTCTGTTTCTCCAACTTTAGTTGAATCAAGTTTGACTACGACCGGTCCTTTGAAGGTTAAAATAGCACACTTGACGAAAAATCGTTGTGGTTTTGATGCGTAGGTAAGAACGGTTCTTGCTAGAAGCCCGTAGTAGCCACATAAAACTTGCAACAACAAAGTAGAGGACGTCTAACTTGTTTTTGCAGGGCACGTTGTGATGTGATATGGTCAAGACGTGATGAGATATAAATTGTTGTATGAGATGATCATGTTTTGTAAAAGTTATCGACAACTAGCAGGAGCCTTATTGTTTTACTTTATCACTAAGCAGTAGCGATAGTCGTAGAAGTAATAGTTGGCGAGACAACAACAATGCTACGATGGAGATCAAGGTGTCAAGCCGGTGACGATGGAGATCATGACGGTGCTTTGGAGATGGAGATCAAAGGCACAAGATGATGATGGCCATATCATGTCACATATTTTGATTGCATGTGATGTTTATCCTTTATGCATCGTATTTTTCTTAGTACGGCGGTAGGATGACCCCTCACTAAATTTCAAGGTATAAGTGTTCTCCCTGAGTATGCACCATTGCTATAGTTCGTCGTGCCGAGACACCACATGATGATTGGGTGTGATAAGCTCTACGTTCACATACAACGGGTGTGATCCAGTTTTGCACGTGTAGTATACTCGGGTTAAACTTGACGAGCCTAGCATATGCAGATATGGCCTCGGAACACTGAAATCGAAAGGTCGAACATGAATCATATAGTAGAAATGATCAACATTGTGATGTTCACCATTGAAAACTACTCCATCTCACGTGATGATCGGACATGGTTTAGTTGATATGGATCACGTGATCATTGAGATGACTAGAGGGATGTCTATCTAAGTAGGAGTTCTTTAGTAATATGATTAATTGAACTTTAATTTATCATGAACTTATTACCTGATAGTTTTTTTTTGCATATTTGTGTTGTTGTTGATCAATGGCCCATGCTACCGTTCCCTTGAATTTTAATGCGTTCCTAGAGAAAGCTAAGTTGAAAGATGATGGTAGCAACTACACGGACTAGGTCCGTAACTTGAGGATTATCCTCATTGTTGCACAAAAGAATTATGTCCTAGAAGCACCGTTAGGTGTAAGACCCGCTGCAGGAGCAACTCCAGACATTATGAACGTCTAGCAGAGCAAAGCTGATGACTACTCGATTGTTCAGTGTGCCATGCTTTACAGCTTAGAATCGGGACTTCAAAGATGTTTTGAACGTCATGGAGCATACAGGATGTTTCAGGAGTTGAAGATAATATTTCAAACAAATGCCCGAGTTGATAGATATGAAGTCTCCAACAAGTTCTACAGCTGCAAAGTGGAGGAGAATAGTTCTGTCAGTGAACACATACTTAGAATGTCTTGGTACCATAACCACTTGACTCGGCTGGGAGTTAATCTTCCAGATGATAGTGTAATTTATAGAGTTCTTCAATCACCGCCACCAAGATATAAAGGCTTCATGATGAACTATAATATGCAAGGGATGGAAAAGACAATTCCCGAGCTCTTCCGATGCTAAAGGCTGCGGAGGTAGAAATCAAGAAGGAGCATCAAGTGTTGATGGTTAACAAGACCACTAGTTTCAAGAAAAAGGGCAAAGGGAAGAAGGGGAACTTCAAGAAGAACAGCAAGCAAGTTGATGCTCAAGGGAAGATGCCTAAGTCTGGACCTAAGCCTATGACAGAGTGCTTCTAATGCAAAGGGACTGGTCACTGGAAGCGGAACTACCCCAAGTATTTGGCGGGTAAGAAGGATGGCAAAGTGAAAGGTATATTTGATATACATGTTATTGATGTGTACCTTACTAATGCTCGTAGTAGCGCCTGGGTATTAGATACTAGTTCTGTTGCTCAATTTGCAACTCAAAACAGGGGCTATGGATTAAACGAAGATTGGCTAAGGATGAGGTGACGATGCGCGTGGGAAATGGTTCCAAAGTCGATGTGATTGTCGTCGGCACGCTACCTCTACATCTACTGTTGTGATTAGTTTTGGACGTAAATAATTGTTATTTGGTGACAGCGTTGAGCATGAACATTATATCTGGATCTTGTTTGATGCGAGATGGTTATTCATTTAAATCAGAGAATAATGGTTGTTCTATTTATATGAGTAATATCTTTTATGGTCATGCACCCTTGTTGAGTGGTCTATTTTTGTTGAATCTTGATTGTAGTGATACACATATTCATAATATTGAAATCAAAATATGCAAAGTTAATAATGATAGTGCAACTTATTTGTGGCATTGCCGTTTAGGTCATATTGGTTTAAAGTGCATGAAGAAACTCCATGCTGATGGACTTTTGGAATCACTTGATTTTGAATCACTTGGTTCTTGTGAACCATGCCTCATGGGCAAGATGACTAAAACTCCATTCTTCGGGACAATGGAGCGAGCAACTGACTTATTGGAAATAATACATACTAATGTATGCAGTCCAATGAGTGTTGAGGCTCGCGGAGGGTATCGTTATTTTCTAACCTTCACAGATGATTTGAGCAGATATGGGTATATGAACTTAATGAAACATAAGTCTGAAACATTTGAAAATTTCAAAGAATTTCAGAGTGAAGTGGAAAATCATCATAACAAGAAAATAAAGTTTCTATGATCTGTTCGTGGAGGTGAATATTTGAGTTATGAATTTGATCTTCATTTGAAACAATATGGAATAGTTTCGCAACTCACGCCACCTGGAACACCACAGTGTAATGGTGTGTCCAAACATCGTAAACGTACTTTATTAGATATGGTGCGATCTATGATGTCTCTTACCGATTTACCGCTATCGTTTTTGGGGTTATGCTTTAGATACGGTTGCATTCACGTTAAATAGGGCACCATCTAATCCATTGAGATGACACCATATGAACTGTGGTTTGGCAAGAAACCTAAGCTGTTGTTTCTTAAAGTTTGGGGCTACAATGCTTATGTGAAAAGGCTTCAACCTGATAAGCTTGAACCCAAATCGGAGAAATGTGTCTTCATAGGATACCCAAAGGAGACTGTTGGGTACACCTTCTATCACAGATCCGAAGGCAAGATATTCGTTGCTAAGAATGGATCCTTTCTAGAGAAGGAGTTTCTCTCGAAAGAAGTGAGTGGGAGGAAAGTAGAACTTGATGAGGTAATTGTATCTTCTCCCGAATTGGAAAGTAGTTCATCACATAAATCAGTTCCAGTGATTCCTACACCAATTAGTGAGGAAGCTAATGATGATGATCATGAAACTTCAGATCAAGTTACTAACGAACCTCGTAGGTCAAAAAGAGTACGATCCTGAAAGGATCGAGAAGAGGTGTCTAGAAGGGGGTGAATATACTCTTAACACGAAAAGTTGTACTTTTTATTTTCTTAAAGTTAAGGTAGAGTTTTAGCACAAGTTTGAACATTTACAATACATATCAAGCAAGCATGACAAGAGTATATGAGCCGCGGAAAGTAAAGCATGCAATTTGTAAGAATGTAAAGGGATGGGGTTGGAGTGTGCAAACGCAATTCGAGAAACGGAGATTTTTGGCGTGGCTCTGATAGGTGGTGCTATCGTACATCCACGTTGATGGAGACTTCAACACATGAAGGGTAACGGTTGCGCGAGTCCACGGAGGGCTCCACCCATGAAGGGTCCACGAAGAAGCAACCTTGTCTATCCCACCATGGCCATCGCCCACGAAGGACTTGCCTCACTAGGGTAGGTCTTCACAAAGTAGGCGATCTCCTTTCCTGGACAAACTTCTTGGTTCAACTCCACAATCTTGACGGAGGCTCCCAAGTGACACCTAACCAATCTAGGATACACCACTCTCCAAAAGGTATGGTGTGTTGATGATGAACTCCTTCTTCTTGTGCTTCAAATGATAGTCTCCCCAACACTCAACTCTCTATAACAGATTTGGATTTGGTAAAAAGATGATTTGAGTGGAAAGTAAGTTGGAGAAGGCTAGAGATCAAGATTTATGTGGTTGGAGTGGATTATCTTGACCTCAACCCATGCATAGGTGGCTCTCTCTTAGAAAATGCATGCTGGAAGTGTAGGCATGTTCTGATGGCTCTCCTCACAAATGAAGAGTGGGTGGAGGGGTATTGATAGCCTCCACACAAAATCTAACCGTTACACCCAAATCACCAAACTCGGTGGGACCGAATCAGAAAACTCGGTCGGACCGATTTGGTTCACAATGTGACCGTTAGGTATTTCGGTGGGATGGGCATGATCAACTCGGTGGGACCGATATGCTAGGGTTAGGGTGAAACCTCATCTCGGTTCGACCATTTACACAAACTCGGTGGTACCGATTTTGGTAATAAGCGAAACAGAGAGTTGGTCAAGCAAACTCAGTGGGACCGATTGCATACCTCGGTGAGACCAAAATTATTGCAATAGGCGACACAAAGTTTGCAAGCCCATCTCGGTGAGACCGAGATCCCATCGGTGAGACCGAATCGATTAGGGTTTGTGGCAGTGGCTATGTCAAGAGAACTCAGTGGCACCGGATAAAAAGTTTCGGTGGGGCCGAGTTTGACTTTCTGGTTTGGGACATATGTGGATATGGGAAAGTGGTTGAGGGTTTTGGAGCATATCACTAAGCATTTTGAGCAAGCAAGCCATGAAGCAACACCTCATCCCCTTTTAATAGTATTGGCTTTCCTATGGACTCAATGTGATCTTGGATCACTAAAATTAAAATGTAGAGTCTTGAGGTTTTGAGCTTGAGCCAATCCTTTGTCCTTAGCATCTTGAAAGGGTTCCATATCCTCTTGTCCACGCCACTCCATCTGTTGAACTTGTCTGAAATATACTATATGAAAAACATTAGTCCAACAAGAGATATGTTGACATTAATTACCAAAACCACCCAGGGAGCACTTGTGCTTTCAATCTCCCCCTTTTTGGTAATTGATGACAACATACATCAAAGCTTTAGATAAAGATATATAAGATAACAAGTAAAGCTTGGGAAAGACATGTAACATGCATAGGCTCCCCCTACATGTATGCAATCATGTCAATATGAAATTAAGAGCATGTGAATGCACAGTCATGACAGAGCAGGCAAAGTGTTACATGTATCTTGGTTATATGCATCAGGGAAAATGATGAATATATGAAGTGTAACTTCATGTTCATGATTCCTTCTTGCAAACAATATGTACATTAGTAAGAAATCTTCATGCACATGAGTGTGCTGCATATACTTACATTGTGGTCTTGAGCTGGCTTAGGAAGAGATGAACCTGAGTAAACAAGGTTAGATAACACTGATACATCTACTAGATAGAGCAAACAAAAGAGGCCACAAGAGTATCAAGACTGGAATGACATGTAGAGTGTGAGTACTGGGTACTCTATTGTTTATAGACATGTCTCCAAAGGTAAAAGATATGAAATGAATTCAAAGACTTCCTTCCCTAGAAGTCTTTCTTCCCCTGAATCTTGTATTGGATAATGGGAGAACATAGGGAAACAAAATCAGAGCAAAACATATCATAAACATAAACATAACATAGACATGTCCTTCCCCTCTTAAAGACATGTGACTTCTCTCCTCTTGGACACCAAGCATCTGGGGCCTTTGATCTGATTACCTCTGTCTCCCTTTTTCTCCCTCTCCCCCTTTTGAAGAGAATAAGCTTTGATGTGATCTATCTCTCCCCCTTTGACATCAATTTCCAAGAAGGGATCTTCTGGAGTGTGAGTCAAAATAGGTTTGGTCCTTGAGTCACAGAGCAAAGTAGCATATAGATTGTGATGCTAGTAGAGGACAAGAATCATCGAGTGGAGCTGGAACAAAAATGAGGAACAAGTGGCAAATTGTCTTTTCTGCAGTGAAATCGGTGGCACCGAGTTGTGTTCTTCGGTTGCACCGAAAGGATTCGGTTGGACCGAAAGTAGCAAACCGGCATGTCCGAGTTCAACACAGAAAAAGAGCAATAGTCACCTCAGCTCACTAGGCAAATAAGATCTCACAAAGATTCGCAAGGAATTAACCGAAGGATTTGCAATGAATTGGATGCAAGAGATGCTGAACAAAACAGAGATTAGAAAATCTAGATGAAGTTTTTTTTGATAAAGGAAGGGGATAAATATGCAAGGGACAAATGCAAAGACTCTGAGAAACACTAGAGAACTTCATCTAGAAGTGGGCGGTGACAAAGTCACCTATGTTAGAGTATATTGACTAAGGAGTCAAGTGAGAACACTTGATCATAAGTCATACTCATCGTTTAAGCTCAAAATGGGGTTACCATTTTTCGTTTAAGCTTTTGATGTATTCGCATCTTATTGAGCTGCTTTAACCCATGACTTGGAGTAAAGCTTATCTAAGATGGAATAACATACCTTGGGTGGTGGTGTTGAACTTGATCATGTAGTTGAACTTGCATGGAGTGCTCAAGGTTGATGTAGCGCATCAATGGTTGGGAGCACCACTTGGAGTTGAGTTCATCTACCTACATGGGTTAGTCTTGCAAGGAAGAGCACTTGTGTATCCAACATGAGAATCATGAAATTTGATACCAAATGAAATTTGATATATAGAATTTGTCAAAGGATATGCTGAGGGGTTTCATGCTTCCTTGTCTTCAACCACCATTGTGTACAGACTTGGTGATATAGAGATTGCTCAAGATGTGAGTGAGTTGCAATCTCATGGATTTAGATGCATCCAAGTACCTACAAGGGCTAGATAGCACGCAAGGGTACAAATGTATCCAAGACATATGATCATCATCATAAGAGAAGAAGTCAAGGATTAGTCAAAGGCTTATGCCTTGCATGTATTAGTCAAAGGCTTATGCCTTGCATGTATCCAAATGGAGTTCCTACTCCAAGTTTGAAGCATCAATGATGTTCAATTCACCTCTCAAATGGAAAAATACTTTCTCATCAAGCGGTTTGGTGAATATATCCGCCAATTGCTTATCGGTATGAACATGCTTAAGATCAATGTCCCTTTTAGCAACATGATCTCGAATGAAATGATGACGAACTTCAATATGCTTAGTTCAAGAATGTTGCACGGCATTGTGAGCAATCTTAATAGCACTCTCATTGTCACAAAGCAATGGAACACGTTGCACATACATTCCATAATCCTTAAGAGTTTGGGTCATCCAAAGTAATTGAGCACAACATGAACCGGCGGCAATGTATTCCGCTTCGGCAGTGGATAAGGATACCGAGTTTTGTTTCTTGGAGGACCAAGATACAAGAGATCTACCAAGAAATTGACAAGTACCCAAAGTGGACTTTCTATCAACCTTGTCTTCGGCGTAGCCCGAATCGGAGTAGCCAACAAGATCAAAAGAAGACCTCTTAGGATACCAAATGCCAAAATTTGGTGTATGTATTAAGTATCTCACTATCCTTTTCATAGCCTTAAGATGACATTCTTTGGGGGGTGCTTGATATCGTGCACACATGCACACACTTAGCATAATGTCGGGACGGGAGGCACATAGATATAACAATGATCCAATCATAGATCGGTAAACCTTTTGGTCAACCGATTTGCCATCGTTGGTTAAGTCAAGATGTCCACTTGTAGGCATGGGAGTTTTCATACCTTTGCTTTCTTGCATGTTGAACTTCTTGAATAAGTCCTTGGTGTACTCTGTTTGAGAAACAAAGGTGCCTTCCTTAGTTTGCTTGATTTGCAAACCAATAAATAAGTTGAGTTCACTCATCATAGACATCTCGAACTTCTTTGACATTAGTTTTCCAAACTTTTCACTAAAATGAGGGTTAGTCGAACCAAATATGATAGCATCAACATAAATTTGGCACACAAATGATTCACCATTAACCCTTTTAGTAAAAAAGAGTAGAATCTATTTTGCCAATCTCAAAGCCTTTCTCAATAAGGAACTTGGTCAAGCATTTATACCACGCTCTAGGAGCTTGTTTAAGACCATAAAGAGCTTTGTGAATTTTGTAAACATGGTCAAGTTTCTTAGGATTGACAAAGCCGGGGGGTTGTTTAACATAAACTTCCTCCTCAATTTCACCATTTAGAAAAGCACTTTTAATATCCATTTGGTACAAGGTGATATCATGGTGATTAGCATAGGCAAGTAATATGCGGATGGACTCAAGTCTAGCAACGGGGGAATATGTCTCACTGTAGTCCATACCTTCGACTTGAGTGTACCCTTGAGCGGCGAGACATGCTTTGTTGCGGAAGACTTGACCATCTTCGTCTTGCTTGTTGCGAAACACCCATTTAGTACCAATGATGTTGTGGTTGTTGTCGGGCTTCTCGACCAATGTCCACACTTGATTTCTCTCAAAGTTGTGTAACTCTTCATGCATAGCATTTATCCAATCTGGATCTTCCAATGCTCCTTCAACCTCCATAGGTTCAATGCTAGAGATGAATGAATAATGTCCACAAAAATTAGCCAAACGATTTTTAGAGCGAGTGATTCTCCCGGTTTGGATACCATTGAAGATTTGTTCGACGGGATGGCCTCTTGAGACTCTTGCTCGAACTCGTGAGAGATTTTGCTTGGGTCGGGGTGGAACATCTTCATCATCTTGTCCTTCTTCATTGTTGACGTATTCGTTCTCTCGTCATGGTGGAGAAGGAGATTGATGAGGTTCATTTTGATGCATTTCCTCGTTTTCTTCATCTTGATGTGTCCCACTTGTGGATGCTTCCATGTCAACTCTTGGTTCACCTTGTCGTGAGGTAGAAGCTTCCACTTGGATGGACGAGGTACTCTCCTTCACCTCAGTTGGACGAATCTTGCCAATAGACAAGTCTTGGATTACTTCCGAGGGGTCTTTGTCTCCTACATCAATTGGAAATTTCTCTACTTGCGAGCCATTAAATTCATCAAACTTCACATCTACCATCTCTTCAACCTTTCGGGTGAAATTGTTGTAGACACGGTAAGTGTGAGAGTTTGAGCCATAACCAAGTAGGAAACCCTCATGAGATTTAGGAGCAAATTTAGAACGACGATGTGTATCAAGAATGTAACACTTTGAGCCAAATACTCGAAAGTATCCAACTTGGGGTTTGTTACTGATGTCTACTACACAACCTTCTTCTTGTAGATGTTGTTGGGCCTCCAAGTGCAGAGGTTTGTAGGAAATTAGCAAATTTCCCTCAAGTGGATGACCTGAGGTTTATCAATCCGTAGGAGGCGTAGGATGAAGATGGTCTCTCTCAAGCAACCCTGCAACCAAATAACAAAGAGTCTCTTGTGTCCCCAACACACCCAATACAATGGTAAATTGTATAGGTGCACTAGTTCAGCGAAGAGATGGTGATACAAGTGGTATATGGATGGTAGATGAAGGTTTTTGTAATCTGAAAATATAAAAACAGCAAGGTAACTAATGATAAAAGTGAGCACAAATGGTATTGTAATGCATTGAAACAAGACCTAGGGTTCATACTTTCACTAGTGCAAGTTCCCTCAACAATAATAACATAATTGGATCATATAACTATCCCTCAACATGCAACAAAGAGTCACTCCAAAGTCACTAATAGCGGAGAAGAAACGAAGAGATTTTGGTAGGGTACGAAACCACCTCAAAGTTATCCTTTCTGATCGATCTTGTCGGCATCCTGCGAACGGGGGTCCCCAGACTTGCCTGCCTGCGGCCCGTGGCACGGCTAAGCCTGCAGGCCGTACATCCCATCTTCACCAACAAAGCATCCAACAACCTCGCGAGGGTCCAAGCCTCGCGAGGCGGACGACGCAAGACCTCCTCGGGAGTAGCCTAGCTAGGCAGGCTCATGAGGAGCGGAGATATAAAGGCGGGGCAAACCTCACGAGACCCTCGTGACATGAGCCATGATGCACGGCACCAGGCGGGCGCCAGCGCGCGCAGCATCCTTGTTTCCTCTTTGGTGCTAAGGAGGCCAGCGCAGGCGAAGAGTACCGAGGCATCAGGCAAAGGTTGCTATATTGGTGCAACGAGACCAAGACCATGAGGAGGGCAATACCGAGGTCCTCGTGGAGCCCAAGATGGCGTCACCACCAGAGCCTTGGGCAGGCGAAGACCACTTTTGTCAGGATAGCTTGTACTAGCTATCCCCCTTCGAATTAGCCCGACATTGTTGGCTCCCTTCCCGCTCAATATTTGGGAAGAGGACCAGGGCCAATATAAATAGGGCTAGCCTCCACCTTAGCAAAGGAGGAGAGGAGGGATCACGAAGGTACAGATCATTCGAGGACGGATCATTCAGACTATCCTGACACACACAAGCTCACCGAGCTCAAGAACACCTCAACCTCAGGAGGATGTTCTTCCTTTGTACTGTTCACCATCATCCCTAGAGACAATCCACCACCACCACACTAGAGTAGGGTATTACACCACAACGGTGGCCCGAACCAATATAAATCTTGTGTCTTTCTGTGTTGCGAGTTCATCCGCGAGATCTTAGCGAGCTAGGGCGTAGATTGGTGGGAAGGAAAGACTTCGCGCGCACCCAAGTGTTCGAACCTTAAGGGTTTGCCGGAACCCCACATCCGACATTTGGCGCGCCAGGTAGGGGTGCGTCGTAGCCTCCCTTCCATCAGTTCATCGCTCCGTCGCTCTGTCGTCTCCATGGCGGACGCTCGCCGTGCTCGAGCTGAGCGTCAGGCTGCCCTCACCGCCTGCGTCGCTCAGACGGCTCCCATCGGTGGGCCACATCACCGTTCTCCATCCCCCACCGCCAACGCTGCCACCGGCCCGGCGGGGAACGAGCAGCAGGCGTCCTCGCTGCATCCTTCGGTGCGGCAGGACGGCCGCACCGCCACTCCATCGCTGACCCCTGCCAGTTCTTCGTCTCACGCGCACCGTGCTCCCATGGAGGCACGGGCCGTGCTCCTCGCAGTGAACGAGCTCCTGCGCTACCGCCCCATCGACGACCACCACTAGGACGAGGGGGCTGGGGGCTTCTAGGAGCCGCGTGCGATCGCCTGCATCTTGGGCGGCGCCCAGGCCCCAGCCTCTCAGCGCGTCTTCAAGCAGTTTGCTCACGAGGTGAACGCTGCGCTTCCCAAGCTCAAGGCCACGCGCCCGCTCAGGTGGTCCCAATGCGCCATCACTTTTAGCTCGGCGGATCATCTCAAGTGCGCAGCCACCACTGGCACCCTCCCTATGATGTGTTCCCTAGTCATCAGCAATGTGCAGGTCACCAAGACCCTCATCGACAGCAGTGCAGGCCTCAACGTCATGTCCGTCGACACGTTCGACAACCTCCAAGTGCCATATGAGCAGCTCCATCCCACCAAGCCTTTCTCAGGAGTGACCGATGGCTCCACCACGCTGATAGGGAAGGTCCGCCTGCCTGTCACCTTCGGGGAGCGCAAGAACTACCGCACCGAGCTCATTGACTTCGATGTCGCGCACATCCGCCTGCCGTACAATGCCATCCTCGGGTATCTAGCCCTGGCCAAGTTCATGGCAGTCACTCATCACGGCTACAACGTTGTCAAGATGCCAGGAAGTGGAGGAATCATCACGGTCCCGTGTGAAGAAAGAGATGCGGTGTGCTCCCTTGAGAGCGCCTTTCAAGCCGCTGCAATCGACGACCCCGACAGCAGAAATGAAGGCCCTCTGGAGACCATCCCCAAGAAGAAGAAGCCGTGCCGTGCAGGACCTCAGGAGGATAGCATCGTGGCAGAAGCCACGTCAGGACCGGCGCCCGCTCCAGGGGCGCCTCCCTCCGTTGCATAGGAAGGCGCGCCTGGTGCCCTCCTCAGGCAGGGCTTGGGGGCTCTCTTCTGGAGGGCCTCAGACCTTGCCAACCTCACGAGGGAGGCGCTTGGGCACCACTTGGAAGCGTGCTTCACGGCACGTGACCCCCAGGAGAGCACAGGGCAAGGAGTGCCCACCACTCAGGAGTTCATCACCAAGACCATCCAGGAACTGCAAGAAGCAAGAGCCATGCGCGGCGACGGCCGCCCACAAGGCGCAGCTCCGCATCCTAGCGAGGATGTTGGGCTGTGCGTCTGCATCGACGTCCCAGGGCTCAACAGGGCTGCGTCCCAGAAGCGTTTCTGGCCTTCGCGTGTGGGCCGCTTCGAGGGCCCGCCGCACAGCTACGTTCATATGCCCTTTGGCTTGCCGAGCGTGGTGTCGGCCTATCAGCGCAACATGCGATGTGTCCTGGCGGCTCAGGAAGCCAGGTACCACACCGTTCTGGAGGAGATGGAGACGGTCTTCAGGGAACCTCCCGAGCCCCCAGAGCCTCCCGAGGCTCAGGGTCCTGACGGCTCATGAGGAGTCATTTCTCCAACGCACGCCTTTAGCTGCACCAACTCTGCTTCTTCTACAGAACCAGGTGACATTTTCCAAGCTCGTTTAGCTGGGAGCACCCCTCGGGCTGCATTATACCCAGGCCGCGTGGGTCCATCCCTGCGGCATGTATCCCTTTTGCTTATGTCTTCAGCTTACCTTTTTGGGGGCGCCCCTCGGGCTGCATCATCCCCAAGCCGCTCAGGCCGGATCTGGTGGCATGTACCTTCCTGCATTTATCCAAGTTGATCTTCTCTCCATTCTTAACCCGCCAACTGCTTTCACCTGCTCGATCATCGCCTCCCCCGGGGCCTCCGCACATGCACGACGCTGGTGCATGGGTCCGTCCCTGCCACGCTGACAAATCTGAGCGGTCGAGCTCTGGCTCGCGGCACGCCCCGCACACGTCACCACACTAGGCCCTCAGTGCCTTCTCCTCATCTAGAGAAACCAGCGGCAGACTGACAGCTGTAACGGCAAACCGTGTTTCTTCTTGTGCCTGTTCACAGGGACCCCGTGGGAAGGATAGCAGGCGGCACCGCGAGTCTCCTTTTCTCTTGTGCAATTCGCTTGCGCGTTAAAAGGGGGGCTCCTGAGCATCGCGACTCAGGAGCTCTTACTGGCTCTCCAGCCCTCACCCCTGGCCTTGACCACGGCATCGTGACCTGGCATACCAGCGGCGGGTGAGCTCGCTCGAGGGCCGGGACCTGAGGACGTAGAGCACTAAGGAGAGCATGAGGGGAGGGAAACTCATATGGGCCAGCCTAGCTATGCCGCACGAGTAGGCGCGCAGCCCTAGCGCAACGTCAGGAGTCGCCACGAGATCAATGAGATAAGTCCTGCACTCGGATTGGCTAAATGTTTGGGCCTAATGGTCACTCACGCCTTGCCGCAGCCCCGTTGTGGCCATGTCAACTCCCTTTCTCGCCTTACCATGGCTGCTTGAGCGCTAAGGGGGACCTCCTGACCATCGCGCCTCAGGGGCTCTTACTGGACCTCGGGCCGCACACCTCCTGGCCTTGACCACGGCACGCGACCTAGCATACCAGTGACGACTGTAGCCTACCTGGGGACCGGGACCTGTCGGCGTAGAGCAACAAGCTATCACGAGGAAAGAAAGGGGGTACCGAGCCTTAACGGGACATGTGTACACCACATTTTCATAACAGGGAAGATAAGCACAAAGGACATTACGGACCCTTACATGCCCCCACGGGGTAATTCATGATTCATTGCAGGAAACAAAAGTCGATACTAAGAGAAATCCTATCTACATCCTTCCGTGGTGGACGCCATCATCAACAGTGGGCCACGGGAGGCCGGCGCCAACCCCATCCAGATCAGAGGCGGCGACGGCTGGACGCCACAGCTCTGCTCCAGGCGCGGTGAGAGCTCGGGTGCACGTAGCTGTCGTCGCTCATCTCTGGAGTCTCGTAGAGCTCAGGAGAACTGCTAGACTCCCAAGGGCTGCTATTGCTGGAGTGGTCGCGAGCGGGGCGCGCATCAGCATCACGCTCCTCTCCGGAGCAGCACTTCAGGCGGCGGCCCTCGGCATCGAAGACCTTGAAGAAGAGCGTGGAGGCGCCGTCGAACTCAAAGTGGATCACGAGGTCGCCCCTCACACGGCAGACCCGCGCGATCTCGCCCCAGCCACGCGTCATGAAGATCATGCCGGTGGGGACTGCTTCGATCTCCGCTCCGGTTGCCGGGGTGCTGCAGTCGGTGTGCTGCAGCCAGAGCTCGAGAGGCCTCCTCGACGGCATCAGATCGGAGAAGAACCGAGGGAACCGGATCCAGGAGCTCGGAGGCATCGGCGCCCACAGCACCAACTCCGCGAGGAGTCCGTGGCGTGAACCCCAGGGGCGATGGCGCGCGTCGCCGTGGCGCGGCGACCCTGGTTGTGGCGTGGGCGGCGCTGCTCGTCACTCCGTCCTCCCGATCCTTCAGCTTGGGCATACAAGGGCAGCGGGTACCCCGGAGGAGGCCACTCACACCAAGGCCTCGACACCACCTGCATCGCCGCTTCATCGCGGAGATGGATCGACCTCTTCTTCGTCGGAAGAGGCCCCGGATCATCGCGGGGAGCCTTTCCTTTCTCTTCAGTAGAAAACTTTCTGATCGGCGCCATTGTTGTTGGCAGTGGAGCAAGGAGGAAGAAGCAAGCAAGCGAGGAAGAGATGGGCAACGGGGGCTCCGCCCCCCTCCCCATTTATAGCAAGGGAAGGACAACCGGCGTCTCCCACGATCGCAGGTAATGATGGTTTTCCTCGCATGTCGCAGGGACTTGTCAAGTCGTGCAGTTGCCGAGGCAGCATGGGGAAGCGGAGGCGCCCACGTCCAATCAACCGCCACACGTCAATCGAGGCCACAGGCTTTGGGGGCCCGTGGCGCTCCATACTTGGCCCTTGGCTTCGCCGCGAAGCCAAGCCCGAGCGCACCTTGGGCCCGGGGGCTACTGTCGGTGTCCTGGGAATGGGGGTCCCCAGACTTGCCTGCCTGCGGCCCGTGGCGTGGCTAAGCCTGCAGGCCATATGACCCATCTTCACCAACAAAGCATCCAAGACCCTTGCAAGGGTCCAAGCCTCGCGAGGCGGACGCGCAAGACCTCCTTGGGAGTAGCCTAGCTAGGCAGGCTCACGAGGAGTGGAGATATCAAGGCGGGGCAAACGTCACGAGACCCTCGTGACATGATCCATGATGCACGGCACCAGGCGGGCGCCAGCGCGCACAGAGTCCTTGTTTCCTCTTTGGTGCTAAGGAGGCCAGCGCAGGCGAAGAGTACCGAGGCATCAGGCAAAGGTTGCTATATTGGTGCAACGAGACCAAGACCAGGAGGATGGCAAGATGGACGTCATCATGGAGCCCAATACGGCGTCACCACCAGAGCCTTTGGCAGGCGAAGACCACTTTTGTCAGGATAGCTTGTACTAGCTGTCCCCCTTCGAATTAGCCCGCCATTGTTGGCTCCCTTCCCGCTTGATATTTGGGAAGAGGACCAGGGCCAATATAAATAGGGCTAGCCACCACCTTATCAAAGGAGGAGAGGAGGGATCACGAAGGCACAGATCATTCAGGGACGAATCATTCAGACCATCCTGACACACACAAGCTCATCGAGCTCAAGAACACCTCAACCTCAGGAGGTTGTTCTTCCTTTGTACTGTTCACCATCAGCCCTAGAGGCAATCCACCACCACCACACTGGAGTAGGGTATTACACCACAACGGTGGCCCGAACCAGTATAAATCTTGTGTCTTTCTGTGTTGCGAGTTCGTTGAGTTCGTCCGTGAGATCTTAGCGAGCTAGGGTGTAGATTGGTGGGAAGGAAAGACTTCGCGCGCACCATAGTGTTCGAACCTTAAGGGTTTACCGGAACCCCACATCCGACATTTGGCGCGCCAGGTAGGGGTGCGTCGTAGCATCCCTTCCATCAGTTTATCGCTCCATCGCTCCGTCGTCTCCATGGCGGACGCTCGCCGTGCTCGAGCTGAGCGTCGGGATGCCCTCACCGCCCGCGTCGCTCAGACGGCTCCCGTCGGCGGGCCACATCACTGTTCTCCGTCCCCCGCCGCCAACTGCCACCAGTCCGGCGGGGAACGAGCAGCAGGCGTCCTCGCTGCATCCTTCGGTGCGGCAGGATGGCTGCACCGCCACTCCATCACTGACCCCTGCCGGTTCTTCGTCTCACGCGCACCGCACTCCCATGGAGGCACGGGCCGCGCTCCTCGCAGCGAACGAGCTTCTGCGCTACCGCCGCATCGACGACCACCACCAGGACGAGGGGGCTGGGGGCTTCCAGGAGTCGCGTGCGATCGCCTGCATCTTGGGCGGCGCCCAGGCCCTAGCCTCTCAGCACGTCTTCAAGCAATTTGCTCGCGAGGTGAACGCGGCGCTCCCCAAGCTCGAGTCCACGCGCCCGCTCAGGTGGTCCCAATGCGCCATCACTTTCAATCTATCATAGAGTTCATACTAGAATAACACCTTAAGACACAAATCAACCAAAACCCTAATGTCACCTAGATACTCCAGTGTCACCTCAAGTATACGTGGGTATGATTATACGATATGCATCACACAATCTCAGATTCATCTATTCAACCAACACAAAGAACTTCAAAGAGTGCCCCAAAGTTTCTACCGGAGAGTCAATATAAAAACGTGTGCCAACTCCTATGCATAGGTTCATGGGCGGAACCCGCAAGTTGATCACCAAAACATACATCAAGTGGATCAATAGAATACCCCATTGTCACCATGGGTATCCCACGCAAAGACATACATCAAGTGTTCTCAAATCCTTAAAGACTTAATCCGATAAGATAACTTCAAAGGGAAAACTCAATCCATTACAAGAATGTAGAGGGGGAGAAACATCATAAGATCCAACTGTAATAGCAAAGCTAGCGATACATCAAGATCATACCACCTCAAGAACACAAGAGAGAGAGAGAGATCAAACACATAGCTACTGGTACATACCCTCAGCCCCGAGGGAGAACTACTCGCTCCTCGTCATGGAGAGCACCAGGATGATGAAGATGGCCACTCGTGAGGGATTCCCCCTCGGCAGGGTGCCGGAACGGGTCTAGATTGGTTTTCGGTGGCTACGGAAGCTTCTGGCGGTGGAACTCCCGATCTATTCTGCTCCCCAAAGTTTTTAGGGTATATGGGTATATATAGGAGGAAGAAGTACGTCGGTGGATCTCCGGGCTGTCCACGAGGTAGGGGGCGCCCAGGACTCTCCTGGTCCATATCCGATACTCAGTGGGCTTCTTCTGGTCCAAAAATAAGTTCCATGAAGTTTCAGGTCAATTGGACTCCATTTGATTTTCCTTTTCTACGATACTCTAAAACAAGGAAAAAACAGAAACTGGCACTGGGCTCTGGGTTAATAGGTTAGTCCCAAAAATAATATAAAAGTGTATAATAAAGCCCGTAAACATCCAAAACAGATAATATAATAGCATGGAACAATCAAAAATTATAGATACGTTGGAGACGTATCAGTTACCGGTGAGGAGCTCGTATGTCGTCTTGCCGAGTAGCTTGTGAAGATACAAGTGATTTGTTGCATGACAAGCCGTCTCAACCGCTTCCGCCCAAAAGTGTTTTGGAGTCTTGTACTCATCAAGCATCGTTTTAGCCATCTCGATAAGAGTTCGGTTCTTCCTCTCAACAACTCCATTTTGTTGAGGCGTGTAAGTAGCCGAGAACTCGTGTGAAATCCTTCTTCGTCAAGAAAGGTATCCACATTTGTGTTCTTGAACTCCGTTCCGTTGTCGCTGTGAACCTTCTTGACCTTCACTTGAAATTGATTTTGGTCCTTCCTAGCGAAGTTCTTGAAGATATTTTCGACCTGCGATTTATCATCAAGAAAGAACACCCATGTAAATCTTGAAAAATCATCCACTATGACTAGACCAAATGAGTTACCACCGAGACTTTTGTAGGGCATTGGGACCAAAAAGATCCATATGAAGTAGTTCGAGCGGTTTTCTCGTGGTCATGATGTTCTTCACGAGATGACTTCCTCCAACCTGTTTTCCTGCTTGACAAGCACTGCGCAATCTATCCTTGTCAAATATAACATCTTTTACTCCATGGATATGATTACCTTTAATAAGCTTATCAAGATTTCGCATGCCCACATGACCTAACCTTCTATGCCACAACCAACATTTCGAAGATTTAGCAATTCAGCAAGTTCTAGGTTGAGCCTTTTTAGTGAAGTCAACAATGTAAAGATCACCTCTATGTATACCGGTAAAGACCATTTTATGATTATCTCTACGAAACACTTGGCAATCTACTTAGGTAAATAGGAAATTGAAACCAAAGTCAGCAAGTGTAGATACGGAAAGTAAATTGTAGCCAAGAGATTCGACGAGCATAACATTTTGTATGGAGCTATCATGTGAGATGGCCACCTTACCAAGGCCAACCACCTTACTCATTGAGTTATCACCAAAAGTGACATACTTTTGAGGGTCGTTGTTTTCAGCAAGCTCACGAAACATATATTTGTCTCCGGTCATATGATCACTACATCCACTATCAAGGACCCATTCCTTTCCTCCGGACATGTAGCCACGAAGATTATCCATAAGACCAAAGTGTCTCATAGATTCATCGAGATCAAGGTCACTATCATCATCCTCATCATAGTATTCATGTTCAACATCGTCTTGTGATGGATCAATTCCTAGAGAGGGTAATTCGTTAGATAAATAGTCATCACAATAGTCATCTTTATGAATTCTAATGACTTTGGAGATGATATTACTAATGATTCCAACGTCTCCTTTGGCACGCATAAGATTGGTAATCTCAAATAGACAATCACCAAACATAGGATCATTGGAATTCATCTTACTCAAGACAACAGACTTATGGAGGATTTCATCTAAGTTTTGCAAGGAATAGTTTGGAAAACGTTCCTAAAGAAATCTCCGTATGGTGTAGTCACAGTCAAGAGTAGGCAAGCAACCAAGCAAATTTCTAGGCAAACCTCTAGTAATAAGATTAATAGCTCTAAGGTTGCGGATCATGTCAATAGTCTCATCAAGGGTAGGATGCAAAGGATCACTAGGGGGAATGCAAGGACTAGTAATGTACTTTGTTCAAGTGATATTCATTGAAAATCTCAAGCATATCATTTTTTCACTCATGAAAGTACTCTCCATCAAGTATAGGCACTCAACGTCTAAGACTCCCCAACGTAGACTCATCCATCTTCCTCCAGAAGGTGTTTAAACCAAAGCAATGGAGACCAATGCTCTGATACCAATTGAAAGGATCAAGAAGAGGTTTCTAGAGGGGGGTGAATAGACTCTTAACAAGAAAAGGTTACAGTTTTTATTTTCTTCAAGTTAAGGTAGAGTTTTAGCACAAGTTTAAACATTCACAATACATATCAAGCAAGCATGACAAGAGTATACGAGCAGCGGAAAGTAAAGCATGCAATTTGCAAGAATGTAAAGGGATGGGGTTGGAGTGTTCAAACGCAATTTGAGACACGGAGATTTTTGGCATGGTTCCGATAGGTGGTGCTATCGTACATCCACATTGATGGAGACTTCAACCCACGAAGGGTAACAGTTGCACGAGTCCACGAAGGGCGCCACCCACGAAGGGTTCTTGAAGAAGCAACCTTGTCTATCCCACCATGGCCATCACCCACGAAGGACTTGCCTCACTAGGGTAGATCTTCACGAAGTAGGGGATCTCCTTGCCCGTACAAACTTCTTGGTTCAACTCCACAATATTGACGGAGGCTCCTAAGTTACACCTAACCAATCTAGGAGACACCACTCTCCAAAAGGTAATAGATGATGTGTTGATGATGAACTCCTTGCTCTTGTGCTTCAAATGATAGTCTCCCCAACACTCAACTATCTCTCATAGATTTGGATTTGGTATAAAGACGATTTGAGTGGAAAGAAAGTTGGAGAAGTCTAGAGATCAAGATTTATGTGGTTGGAGTGGATTATCTTGATCTCAACACAAGAGTAGGTGGCTCTCTCTTAGAAAATGTATGCTGGAAGTGTAGGCATGTTCGGATGGCTCTCCTCACAAATGAAGAGTGGGTGGAGGGGTATTTATAGCCTCCACACAAAATCTAACCGTTACACACAAATCACCAAACTTGGTGGGACCGAATCGGAAAACTTGGTCGGACCGATTTGGTTCATAATGTGACCGTTAGGTATTTCGGTGGGACCGACATGATCAACTCAGTGGGACCGATGTGCTAGGGTTAGGGTAAAACCTCATCTCGGTTCGACGGATTACACAAACTCGGTGGGACCAATTTAGGTAATAAGCGAAACAGAGAGTTGGTCAAGCAAACTGGGTGGGACCGATTGCATATCTCGGTGAGACCGAAATTATTGCAATAGGCGACAGAGAGTTTGCAAGCCCATCTCGATGAGACCAAGATCCCATCGGTGAGACTGAATCGATTAGGGTTTGTGGCAGTGGCTATGTCAAGAGAACTCGGCGGCGCCGGATAGAATGTTTCGGTGGGGCTGAGTTTGACTTTTTGGTTTGGGACATATGTGGATATGGGAAAGTGGTTGAGGGTTTTGGAGCATATCACTAAGCATTTTGAGCAAGCAAGCCATTAAGCAACACCTCATCCCCTTTTAATAATATTGGATTTCCTATGGACTCAATGTGATCTTGGATCACTAAAAGTAAAATGTAGAGTCTTGAGCTTTTGAGCTTGAGCCAATCCTCTGTACTTAGCATCTTGAAAGGGTTCCATATCCTCTTGTCCACGCCACTCCATCTGTTGAACTTGTCTGAAATATACTAGATGAAAAACATTGGTCCAACAAGAGATATGTTGACATTAATTACCAAAACCACCCAGGAGCACTTGTGCTTTTAGATCCGCACTAGGGTGGTACGGTAATCCTGTTCTGGAGGTCATGTTACTTGACCATGACGAACCTACAAACTATGAGGAAGCGATGATGAGCCCAGATTCCGTGAAATGGCTTGAGGCCATGAAATCTGAGATGGGATCCATGTATGAGAACAAAGTGTGGACTTTGGTTGACTTGCCCGATGATCGGCAAGCAATAGAGAATAAATGGATCTTCAAGAAGAAGACTGACGCTGACGGTAATGTTACTGTCTACAATGCTCGACTTGTTGTGAAAGGTTTTCGACAAGTTCAAGGAGTTGACTACGATGAGACCATCTCTCCTGTAGCAATGTTTAAGTCTGTGTGAATCATGTTAGCAATTGCCGCATTTTATGATTATGTAATTTGGCAAATGGACGTCAAAACTGCATTCTTTAATGGATATCTTAAAGAAGAGTTGTATATGATGTAACCAGAAGGTTTTGTCGATCCTAAAGGTGCCAACAAAGTGTGCAAGCTCCAGCAATCCATTTATGGACTGGTGCTATCATCTCGGAGTTGGAATATATGCTTTGATAGTGTGATCAAAGCATATGGTTTTATACAGACTTTTGGAGAAGCATGTATTTACAAGAAAGTGAGTGGGAGATCTCTAGCATTTCTAATATTATATGTGGATGACATATTATTGATAATAAATAATACAAAGTTTCTGGATAGCTAAAAGTGCAACTATCCCTGGGTGGTTTTGGTTTCCTAACATCATATAGCTCACTGAGCCAATGCCATTTCAAGATAAATATTTTAGGAAAGCTCAATGATTGGCATGACATGGATTAGAAAGTGGACCCCTCACAATGCTAAGGATAAAAGGATTGGCTCAAGCTCAAAGCACAAGACTCTACATTTTTCATTTTAGTGATCCAAGATCACATTGAGTCCATAGGAAAAGCCAATACTATCAAGAGGGGGTGAGGTGTTGCTTAATGAGGTCTTGCTCAAAATGCTTAGTGATATGCTCCAAAGCCTTCAACTACTTTCTCATATCCACATATGTCCCAAACCAAAAGTTAAACTCGGCCCCACCGAAATTCTCTATCCGGCGCTATCGAGTTCTTTTGACATAGCCACTGCTAGAAACCCTAGTCTTTTCGGTCTCACTGATAGGGATCTCAGTCTCACCGAGATGGGATTGTAATCTCTCTGTTTCCCTTCGTAATGTTTCGGTCAAACCGAGATGAGCGATTGGTCCCACCGAGATTGCAGTGCAAACTCTCTGTTTCCCTTTCGTAACGTTTCGGTCCTACGGAAAGAGCGAATCGGTCCCACCGAGATTTCCTGACCAACTCTCTGTTTGTCTATTACCAAAATCGGTCCCATCGAGTTTGTGTAATCGGTCTCACCGAGATTACGTTATGCCCTAACCCTAACGAAATCGGTCCCACTGAGTTGACGTGTCGGTCCCACCGAAAATCCTAACGTTCACATTTTGAACTAAATCGGTCCGGCCGAGTTTCATGATTCGGTCCCACCAAGTTTGGTAAATTGTGTGTAATGGTTAGATTTTGTGTGGATGCTATATATACCCCTCAACCCACTTTTCATTCATGGAGAGAGCCATCAGAACATGCCTACACTTCCAACATACATTTTCTGAGAGAGAACCACCTACACTTGTGTTGAGGTCAAGATATCCCATTCCTACCACATAAATCTTGATCTCTAGCCTTCCCCAAGTTGCTTTCCACTCAAATCTTCTTTCCACCAAATCCAATCCTATGAGAGAGAGTTGAGTGTTGGGGAGACTATCATTTGAAGCACAAGAGCAAGGAGTTCATCATCAACACACCATATGTTACCTCTTGGAGAGTGGTGTCTCCTAGATTGGCTAGGTGTCACTTGGGAGCCTCCGTCAAGATTGTGGAGTTGAACCAAGGAGTTTGTAAGGGCAAGGAGATCGCCTACTTCGTGAAGATCTACCCAAGTGAGGCAAGTCCTTCATGGGCGATGGCCATGGTGGGATAGACAAGGTTGCTTCTTCGTGGACCCTTCGTGGGTGGAGCCCTCCGTGGACTTGCGCAACCATTACCCTTCATGGGTTGAAGTCTCCATCAACGTGGATGTACGATAGCACCACCTATCGGAACCACGCCAAAAATCTCTGTGTCTACATTGCGTTGGCTCCCTCCAAACTCCTCCCTTTACCTTCATATGCAATTGTTTTACTTTTCACTACTATACTCTTAGAATTGCATATGTAGGTTGATTGCTTGACTTGTGCAAAGTTGCTAAAATCTGCCAAGAACTAAAATTGAGAAAAGGCTAGATTTTATTTGGTCAAGTAGTCTAATCACCCCCTCTAGACACACTTTCGATCCTACAAGTGGTATCAGAGCTTTGGTCTCCATTTGCTTTGATTTCCATAGCTTTTGGTGATCACAGCCTTGGTTTCACAACCTAGGAGAGTATGGCGTCTAGCGAGGGAAATTACCACCGTAGAGGTCCTTACTTTGATGGTACAAATTTTGCTAGTTGGAAGCATAAGATGAAAATGCATATTCTTGGACATAACCCCGCTGTTTGGGCTATTGTGTGTATTGGCTTGCAAGGTGAATTCTTTGATGGGAGAGAACCGAACCGTGAAGCTACCGCGGAAGAGTTGAAGATGCTGCAATACAATGCTCAAGCTTGTGATATTCTCTTCAACGGATTGTGCCCCCGAAGAATTCAACAAAATAAGCTGTCTTGAGAATGCAAAGGAAATTTGGGATACTTTGATTGATATGCACAAAGGTACCAACTCTGTCAAGGAATCCAAATTGGATGTGCTTCAAAGTCAACTTGACAAGTTCAAAATGAAGGATGGTGAAATGTACTCAAGGCTTGCTCTCATCACAAATGAGATTGCCGGCTTAGGAAGTGAAGAGATGACCGATAGATTCATCATCAAGAAGATCCTAAGAGCCTTGGATGGAAAATATGATACCGTGTGCACATTGATCCAAATGATGACCAACTACAAAGAGCAAAAGCAAACAGAAGTCATTGGAAGAATTGTTGCTCATGAGATGTCACTTAGGGATAAGGAAGAGCTTCACAACAAGTCAAGTGGTGCTTACAAAGCCTCATGTGATGCCCCCACATCATCAAATGAGAAGCAAACCTTCAATGAAGAATTGAGCCTAACGGTGAAGAACTTCAACAAGTTCTACAAGAGTAGAAGCAAGGAAAGAAGTTCCAAGTCAAGGTCCTCCAATGACAAAAGATCTTCTAGTCGTGAGTGTCGATGTCAAAACCGGTGGATCTCCGGTAGGAGGTCCCGAACTATGCGTCTAGGATCGAAGGTTGCAGGAGATAGGGGACACAATATTTACCCAGGTTTGGGCCCTCTCTATGGAGGTAATACCCTACGTCCTGCTTGATTTATATTGATGAATATGGGTGTTACAAGAGTTTATCTACCACGAGATCGAGATGGCTAAACCCTAGAAGCCTAGCCTATATGACTATGGTAATGAATATATCCTTTCCGGACTAACCCCTCTGGTTTATATAGACACGGGGGGGGGGGGGATTTAGGGTATACATAGAGTCGGTTACATGAGAAGGAATCTCCATATTCGGTCACTAAGCTTGCCTTCCACGCCAAGGAGAGTCCAATCTGGACACATGTAGAGTCTTCGGTCTTCATATTTTCACAGCCCAATAGCACGACCCATGGATAACAGGCCGGACGCCCGAGGACTCCTTAGTCCAGGACTCCCTCAGTAGCCCCTGAACCTGGCTTCAATGACGAGGAGTCCGACGCGCAGATTGTCTTCGGCATTGCAAGGCGGGTTCCCCCATCCGAACTCCTTGCTAATCTTCAGATGTAATGATTGTATACGGGCTTGTATGCACAACCGTAGAGGATATAATATTTTTTGGGTTCAACCCACCGACCACTTTTTGGTAATATGACACAACGCCAGCCTGGCCTTTGCTTGCGAACCGTTTTAGCCGGCCCGTCGCCCCACGTCCCAGGAAGATCGTGCCTCCCTTTTTAAGGGATTCCTATCTACCCGCACGTGGGTAACCCAACCTTCGCTTGGGTACAACTCCTTGGAAACAAGCAAGTTTTTGAGGCCCGAGAGGAGACATTTGATATTTGCAGCCTTTATATAGGGGTACAGACCCGTCTTTTTCTTCCATGCTTGCCTCTCCCTCAACCCCTGCTACCCCGAGTTCCAACACCCGGGTTTCGGTCGCCACCAGCCCCAATCATGTCCGGATCTAGCCGTCAAGGCTGGTGGGTAGCTTCTTCTGTTACGGAGGAAGATATCGCAAAGCTTCGGGCGGCGAGGTACCTGACCGCTGAAATCCATCATCGGCTTCCTGCCGAGCGGAAGGTTATTCCCACCCCCATATCCGGCGAGAGGGTCGTGTTCGTGTCCCACTTCCTCTGTGGGTTGGAGTTTGCACTTAACCCCTTCGTCTGAGGGCTCATGTTCTATTACGGGCTAGACTTCCATGATTTGGCCCCGGACTCCATTCTTCTTATCTCGACGTTTATCGTTACATGCGAAGCCCTCCTCCGAACTCCTCCGCACTTCGGCTTGTGGCTCAAGACCTTTGATGTAAAGTCGCGAGTGGTATAGGGGGAGAAGGCCGAGTGCAGCGGCACTATAGTGAGCAAGCTTGCTAGCGCCGTTTGGCTTAAAGGACCCTTTGCCAAATCTTCCGATCTGTGGTAGCAGGGGTGGTTCTATATCACCGAGCCCCGCAGTTCCAAGTGGGCGACCGCGCCCGCATTTCGACCCAGCCCTCCAACTCAACTCGCATCATGGATTAATAAGGGGCTAGATTGGGGATCAACGAATGATGTGCGAACTCTGCAAACTCGCATCCGAAGCCTCATTCAAAGGGACATCGACATAGCCAGCGTCGTTCATATAATGCTAGTTCATCGGACCGTGCCGTGCCAGCGATGGCCTCTCCACCTATGGCAGTTCAATCCAGAAGGGCCACGGACTCTTCAGAACTTCTTCGGCACAACGCACGATGGAATGTGGAGATTAGTCTTCGGGAAACGAAGGCAATGGCCGGACACCATCGAAGATGTCGGCCTTGACTGCATCCATCCGGACACCCCAGTAAGTACTCGTTTACCGAACACTTCATAATCAGATACCCATTGGCAAGATACCAATATTATCATCCTTTTTCAGGGCTGGATAAAGAAGGTGGAATTGATCAGGTGTCCGGCTCCCCTTCCTGAGGACTCAGCTACTCCTGCGTTGACAAGGATGCTGGCCTCGGTGGCATACCAGGCACAAGCAGGGGAGGGCGAAAAGAGCCAAGATGACCTTGGTTCCGGAGGTAAGTCGGACACTGAATCCGAGAAATCGACCTTTCCTCACCCGAAGACGGAGGCGGAAAAGGACCCAGTATCCCTTCTCCGAACAGGAGGAAAAGGGCCGCCACCGAAGATGGGGAGGGGTGGTCTCCCAAGAAGGGCAAGATGCCACCGTCGACCGTCTTGGGTTTGGAAAATGTTGCCGTTGAGCAGCTCCAACAAGGGGACAGGCCCTCGGCCGAACCGTAAGAGAATTTGGAGTACTTTGATAGCGTTCCGCTCCATTATTGTTATCGAAGATACACGTAACGCATTTATGCATTTTTACAGGTCGGCACAGGATTTTTCGGGGCGATCCTCTTCTTCGGGGAGTCTCCTCCCAAAGATGATGGAGAGCGAGACGCCTCCTCCGGCCTCCTCACCAATAAGGCGGGTGACTCTGAAGTGTCATCGCGGAGGGCCCCTTTAAACCGGGGGCCAGAAGAGGCAGTGCCAAAAGGTGGATCTCCGACCATCCGGGATTCCAGGGCTGACGATAACCGAAGCCCCAGCCTGTCTGGTTCACAGCCGCCAGCGATTTTGAAGACGGGTGAGCCGATTCCTTCAAAGGATGATTGTGCTTTTGGGGCAGCCCCGGGGAACTTGGAGACTCCGGATATATTGCAGGACATGTTGCGGAAAGCATCTGTCTCGGGGGAACATCGTACCTTGATGGGTACAGTGATTGAGAAGATTTTGTCCGTGAAGAGTGGATTAAATGAAGCCTTCATGAGCCTACTGAAGGGCTTCGAGGTTTGCAACCTGATGTTTTTAGCTAATTTTCATTTTGCAAAGATGCGCCTGTGTATAGGTAGTAGCCCCTGATACTCAGTTTGGCTTCCGCTGGGAGGCAAAACGGAGGATTGAAAAAGACCGTTTGAGGACTAACCTGATCAACTCTTAACACATGCTTCTTCTCCCTTGGTCGCTTCCTGGACTATGGAAATTGCCGATTTGCAGCGAAAGCTTGATGTGGTAGGGGATGATCTTGCTTTAATCAATATGCGTCTTGATGAGTCGCAAGGAATGTATTCGGGGCAATCCTCATACATTTTTGTGGTATAAGCATGATGCTAAAATTTTGGCTACAGATGGTGCTGCCGTCGTTGAAGTTCTTCGAGCGGAGCTGGCCCGGGCCAAGGAGCAGGCCCAGCGTAGCAATGCTGCTTCCGAAAAGGCATCGGCTGAATTAAAAGCCGAACGAGCTACACGGCGCCAAGATGAGGAGAAGATATCCACGATGACGCTCGAGCTAGAGAATGCTACCGGCCGCTGTGAATTTCTGGAGAAGGAGAGTGAAGCCTTAACGGCTGATTTGGAGAAGGCCTTACAAGAGGTGAGAGGAGCGTGGTCAGAATGCAGAGCGGCCTATGAGGAGGTTCGACAGACGAGGGAGATTGCGACTGGAAAGCCCTTTCTGCTGCAAACTAAGTTCGGCGACCCGAACTATGCCCAGCACAACCAAGTATGGGGTTCTCCGGACGAGTTCTTGGACTTGTCGAAGAGTTCTGCCAATGCAGCGCAGTATTACCAAGCGCGAGATGGATATGCAATGGAGAAGCTTTTTTGGTCGCAGTTTGGCGCATCCAAGCGCCCTTTGTTGCTCAATGAACAGATGTCCCAATGGGCCGAACTTCATAGGATGTCCGGCGCTTCCATGAAGGACGTCGTAGTCTGGTTGTGGCCAACCGAGCCTGTTCCGAATAGCTATTTCGGTTTAGTTCAAAGGCTTGTTGGCGCGGTGCCGCGTATCGACGTTGTGAAGCGATCAACGTGCATTGAGGGTGTACGGATGGCTTTTGCCCGAGTCAAGACGTTCTGGGGGAAGATGAAGGCCATCGATGTTGCGACGAAGGGTCCACCCAAAGGCAAGGGCCGTCCGGAACCAGAGCATTATTTTGAAGACGTCCTAGAGGCCACCTACTTTGTAGAGGGTCAGTGCTCAAAAGACATAATGTTCGAGTGAGGTGTATGAAAATTGCAACAAACAATTTTGTAGTTAATCTATTTATGTTTTGCTTGAAAGCTTGAATTCCTCCTATGCGACTGTTTTGATATAATCTAAAAGTTTTCCAGTTGTCGGCTTCAGCCCCCTCGTAGTAAGTACGGGGGTGTTCAGAAAAGCATTTAATCAGTCTTTATCCAATGTCTTGGTCCATTAAGGAGGTGATAATGCGGCGAACCAGGCAATCGAACTATAAGGCATTATCACTTTCACTTAGGCATAGGAGTTTTATGGTGGAGCTACGACATAGCCCCTGGTACGTATGTGGTGTATGGTGCCTTACATTTTTGATCTGAAAAAGATCCCTTGTGTGACACGGAGAATCGCGAAAGATTCCAATAAGTCGTCAAGTGGTTGACCAGCTCACGCCGCATCATGACAGTCAGTTTTCGGCTTTCTCCACTGAGGTGCTTGTCCGGTTTAGACTAGCGCACAATCGCAGTAGTTATCCCTTTACTACCCTAGCCGATAGAGCGGAACGTAGGGTAGCAAGCACAGGAGCCAGGCAACCCAACTATTGACCCAAGACAATGATTCGGAGCTGATGCATATAAGGCCAAACTTGCGACGCCGAAGTATGCTATGGAGCTGTTCAGACTTTTACTGGCAACTCATTTGTTCCCACACCGAGCCCCTGGAAGGTTAGGCCAAGGAATTTCTGTGAAATAACCGTAGGATCCATATTTGTCGGGAAAACCATACGGATGATTAGTTCGGATATTGTTTACTGGTAACTGAGCGATATGCTGATGATTATTTATGATATATGTACAAGCCATCCCCCGGCGATTTGACATGCTCGGGGTTGGAGGCGGAGGAACAGGCATAGTATATGCTCGAAAGTTAGAGAGTGCAGTCTACAAAAAGTTATTTTGGACCTCCTGTCGCACGATTGCATCGCTAGTCCTCGATGGGGGGAATCCTTGATGGACATAGCCCCTTAGGTGAGTGTGCAGATCCGGACTCTGATAGAGCCAGTTTCCGATTTTTATCCTGTTCGTCACCTATTTTTTAAAGGGTATTGAAAGAAGAAATAAAAAGAAAATAAATGATTATATGTAGAAAAAAGTTACTGGAGTGCTCGCAGGCTTGTCCCTATTGTGCTTCCGCCGATGCCCATGGTATCTTGAGTGCGTAATGATGTACGCGCGGTACAAACTTTGTAGGTGTATGGAGTGGGCGGCGGAAGCCGGGTTGCTATTTCCGTTCTAGGGGTAGTTGATCCTCGGGTGGAGGCTGCTTCAGATCCCTGGTTTTTCATTGGTGAACCTTTCCGTCATCCCTGTCGCTTGGCAGCTTCCTTCCCTTGTGTTCGGTGTTGAGCTTGCTGACCTGTTTAAAGACCCAGAAGTTTCTGTTGGTATGATTAGCTGGTTTAGCGGGGTGGCCATGAATCTGGCAGGGTCGGTCCAATATCATGTCCAGGTTGGATGATTCATCTCAATTCGCCTTGGATGGCTTCTTCCGCTGACCGGGCTTGGGGTTGCTGAATCCGGCGTTGACCGTTGTGTCGCCTGATCTTTCATTGTCATTGTGACTGTTGTTTTTGCTTTCTCGTGGCTTACCATTGGCATCTCGGATTTCGAAGGTGCCCTGGTTGTTGGCGCTATTGCTTCTACGAGCGAGCCAGCTATCTTCTCCCGTGCAAAAGCGAGTCATCAGAGCAATGATTGCTGTCATGGATTTAGGTCCTTCTTAGCCGAGCTGGTGTGCAAGCCATTCGTCCGGGACGCTGTGTCTGAAAGCCGTGAGGGCTTCTGCGTCCGGACAGTCGATGATTTGGTTCTTTTTGACTAAGAACCGGGTCCAGAGCTCCCTGGCTGATTCACCGGGCTGTTGGACGATGTGTGAGGGAGTCCTGGATTAGGGTGTGTCCAGATGGCCGGACTATACCTTCAGCCAGACTCCTGGACTATGAAGATACAAGATTGAAGACTTCGTCCCGTGTCCGGAAGGGACTTTCCTTGGCGTGGATGGCAAGCTTGGTGATACGGATATGTAGATCTCCTACCATTTTAACCGACTTTGTGTAACCTAACCCTCTCTGGTGTCTATATAAACCGGAGGGTTTTAGTCCATAGGACAACAAACAGAACAACAATCATACCATAGGCTAGCTTCTAGGGTTTAGCCTCTCCGATCTCGTGGTAGATCTACTCTTGTACTACCCATATCATCAATATTAATCAAGCAGGACGTAGGGTTTTACCTCCATCAAGAGGGCCCGAACCTGGGTAAAACTTCGTGTCCCTTGCCTCCTGTTACCATCCGGCCTAGACGCACAGTTCGGGACCCCCTACCCGAGATCCACCGGTTTTGACACCGACATTGGTGCTTTCATTGAGAGTTCCTCTATGTTGTCGCCATCAGGAAGGATGCCTCATCCCGTCTTTAAAGACGACACCGTTGCTAAGCGAGCTTTGGCTGTCGGCCAAACCCTCCGGCTAGGTGGTTTTCTTATGACCGCCTGTTCGGCTTCTACACCGACGATGACCTCTCGAGCCATCGAAAACAATCTTCATGTCAGCTCGGAACTTGCCGAGCAGTTAGATCCAATGGAGCTCTCCTCCATAAACGAGCTCTTGGATCACATCGCCGCCCTGGGAGTCGCTATGGATTACGACCAGATTAGGCCTAAACCCGATCTGAGAGAGATTAACTCTCCCCAAGTCACCCATCACGTTGCCATGGTAGAGGGACTGTGCGGCGACCCTTCATCTATCTTAAGGACTACCTACGTCCTGATTCCCGGTCCCTCCAAGTCGGATACCCGCGGAGGGGAGGATATCACTCAAGACCTGAACTTAGAGTCAGGCGACGGGTTGGATTCATTGGACAACATCCAGGAATCCAAATTTTCGAGTTCAGAAATTCCTCGGCCTCTGAGCCTCAGATTGGGTGAGGCTTCAGATTTAATTCCACCCACCCACCTGAACATAAGCGACCTGTCCCAAATCAGGCAAGAGCCCGATGAAACAGTACATCATTACTGGGCTAGATTCCTCCTGGTTAGGAACAGGATAAGGGACTGCCGCGAGGAAGACGCAATCTCAATCTTCTGCAATAATTGCACGGACAAGGGAATTGTAACACCCTCGATGCGACTATAGCTCCCACGTGTCGAGGCACGACTTAGAGACATAATCGCATTGAAGGCATATGTCGCAAGTTAGGTAATTTTCACAACATCCCATGTAATAGAATAATAAAAGGGGAGATAACATAGTTGGCTTACACTCGCCACGTCAATCAAGTACAATAATAACATTACATCATCCAAACACTCATGGCCCAACTACGGCGCCAAAATTAAAGAGAACCCAATATGCGACACGGTCCCAATCACCCCCAACTGGGCACCACTACTGATCGTCGGGAAAGGAAACATAGTATCGTTGAGAGTCTTCGTCGAACTCCCACTTGAGCTCATACGCGTTTCCTGGAGCAGAATCATCGGGACCTGCATCTGGTGTAATAGTAATCTGTGAGCCACAGGGACTCAGCAATCTCGCACCCTCGCGATCAAGACTATTTAAGCTTATAGGAATGGCAAGGTAAAATATGAGTGGAGCTGCAGCAAGTGACTAGCAAGTATGGTGGCTAACTTATTCACAAAAGAGAGCGAGAAGAGGAGGCAAGGCACGAGCGAGAAACTAGAGAGCAAACTGCGCAAACATTACTCCAACACCGTGTCCACTTCCCGGACTCCGCCGAGAAGAGGCCATCACGGTAACACACTCAGTTGATTCATTTTAATTAATTAAGGTTCAAGTTATCTACAACCGGACATTAACAAATTCCCATCTGCCCATAACCGCGGGCACGGCTTTCGAAAGTTCAATCCCTACAGGGGAGTCCCAACTTAGCCCATGACAAGCTCTCACGGTCAACAAAGGAATAGACCTCCTCCCAAGACGTTCCGATCAGACTCGGTATCTTGGTAACTCAAGACACTTCGACAGGTTAAAACAAGACCAGCAACACCGCCTGAATGTGCCGACAAATCCCGATAGGAGCTGCACATATCTCTTTCTCAGGGCACACTCAGATAAGCAATCCGTACAACTAAAACCAGCCCTCGAGTTTCCCCGAGGTGGCGCTGCAAGGGGCTCTAGTTTGGACCAACACTCAGAGGAGCACTGGCCCGGGGGGGGGGGGGGGTTAAAATAAGATGACCCTTGAGTCTGCAGAACCCAAGGGAAAGAAAAGGCTAGGTGCCAAATGGTAAGACCAATGTTAGGCATTGCTGGAAAAGCTTTAATCAAGGCGAACTATCAAGGGGTTCCCATTATAACCCAACCGCGTAAGGAACGCAAAATCCGGGAACATAACACCGATATGACGGAAACTAGGGCGGCAAGAGTGGAACAAAACACTAGGCGAGAGGCCGAGCCTTCCACCCTTTACCAAGTATATAGATGCATTAAGATAACAAGGCAATATAATGATATCCCAACAAGTAAATAAAAGATGTTCCAACAAGGAACGGCCTCCGATCTTCACCTGCAACTAGCAACGCTATAAGAGGGGCTGAGCAAAGCGGTAACATAGCCAAACAACGGTTTGCTAGGACAATGGTGGGTTAGGGGTTTGACATGGCAATTTGGGAGACTTGCAAGCAAGTGGTAGGCATCGTAGCAATGGCATAGAAAAAGAGCGAGAAAACTAGCATAACAAAGATAGTAGTGATTTCGAGGGTATGATCATCTTGCCTGCACAGTTGTCAGAGTTGACTGGATCCTCAAAAGCAAACTCAACGGGCTCCTTGTTAGCGAACTCGTCTCCCGGCTCTACCCAAAAAAGACAAACAAGCAACAAGGATACAATCAACCACGTGCAAGAACAAGCAATAGGATGAAATGATGATATGCTATGCGGGATGCGGTGCGGGATGCCAAATGCAAGATATGACAGGAAATGCATGAACCTGGCCTCAACATGGAATTCCAAGGGTGCCACTGGAAAGATGAGATGAAATCGCTTGAAAATGATATAAAGAACGTCGGAATCGGAGTTACGGTTTGGAAATGGCAAGCGATTCAAAAATGACACCGGTCTGCGATTTACAGCAAGTAGGCATCTAAATGCAATGAGATGAACATGCTACATCACCCAAACATGACAACAAAATACATGGCAGGGATGCTCACAAGATGATTAACAAAAGTCCAGCACTGAGCTACGGCCAATTCATCCATTAACAGGTTCAAACAAGTATGGCAAAAACGCAAATGGTAAAACAGATCTCAGACTTGGTGAAATTAACACTTGTCTGGAATTTCAGATCATATAGCCCTCTTCGGAGCAACAAAACAACATGCGAGAGGACCTGAACATGACAAAGAAAGACATGGCATGGAGCTACTCAACAAGCTTAACAAAAGTCCCTTAGTGACCTTGAGCCAAAAGGGATCACAAAATATACTAACAAGCACACGAACATAGGAAAAACATAATCAGTTTTCAGACTTAGTTCTGCTGAAACATAACTCACGAAGGCATGTTTACGAGCTCGATGCACTCACCACGGTGCAAGTCATGGCAAGACAATCATACACCCATAAATAAGGCACAAAATTGAAGCTAGAAATGGCAATAACAATGGCATAGCATGCACGGATCAACTACAACAACATCGGCAAAATCGCAAACAAGTTGACGATCTTCCCAGATTCGCAACGAAGCAAAACTAGAGCTCGATTGACTCAAGCTAGGATGCTCCATAATTGCAAACAAAGACATGGATGGATAGAGCACTACAAGATTAACAAAACTCCCTTACTGATCATCCTCAAAAGAGGCACGGATCACTAGGAAACAACATGAACATATGGCATCATGAACTAAACAATTCCAGGACTTAGTGAAATCACTAAGTCCCTGAAAACAGAATTAGCAAGTGCACCACTTTGCAAGCTTGCAAAAGTCACCACACACATCCTAAAAATACATGGGTTGCACCTCTGGATAGATGACAAAACCCTTAACAAAACATATGAAGAAGTCACGGGCATATCATGCACACATTAATCATGGCAAAAATGACAAAAGTGCTAAACGGAGTAGCAGATCTGACAATTAACTCAAGTAGCCCTCTTCTAACAGCATTTTGGGCATCAAGATGAACTCAAATGAAAATATTGCAATGTAATGAAATGATGTACTCTCTGAGATGAACATTTTGATATGCTATATGCATGAATCGGAGCTACGGATGCAAAGTTACGGGGCCTCGAACAGAGCAACTTGGATCAAGAATTCTGGGACTTGGCAAAAAAACAACCTCGCGAAAATTAGGGTTTACTGTAGCCGTCTCGGATCCGATCTGGATCGGGGTGCGCGGAGCCCGAGGATCGCCAGCGAGCCTTGCCGGCTCCGGCGAGCGAAGAAGCAGCGGGGAGGCGCGGGTCCGGTCGGTGGGGGCGGTGGCGGGCGGCGCCGGGCCCGGCTCCGGTCGCCGGAATCCCGCGGCGGGGCGGCAAGCTCCGTGCGGAGGCGGCTCTGGGCGGCGGGCGTTGGTGCGGCGGCGGGGCATGGCGGGGTCCGGCCGGCGGCGAACTCCGGCCGGCGAGGCGGCGGGGAGGGGAAGAGGCGGCGCGGGCGGGCGCCTCAGGCCCGGCTCGGCGGCGGGGAGGGCCGCGCGTGGGCCTCGTGGGCCTGGCGCGGTCGGCGGTGAAGTGGTCCCCCGCGGGACAGGTGGTGCGACGCGGTTGGGCGGCGGTGGCGGCGAACATTGTCCGGCTCCGCCCGGACACGTCCGGAGCGGCGGATCTGGGATTTTTTTAGGGTTAGGGGGGAGAGGATCCGCGAATTGGAATGGGGGGGGGGTGTATATATAGGCATAGAGGGAGCTAGGAGAGTCCAAATGAGGTGCGGTTTTCGGCCACGCGATCGTGATCGAACGCTCTAGGACATGGAGCAGAGTTTGGTGGGTTTTGGGCCAAATTGGAGGGGTGTTGGGCTGCAACACACACGAGGCCTTTTCGGTCCCTCGGTTAACCGTTGGAGTATCAAACGAAGTCCAAATGGTACGAAACTTGACAGGCGGTCTACCGGTAGTAAACCAAGGCCGCTTGGCAAGTCTCGGTCCAATCCGGAAATGTTTAATCCCCACACACGAAAGAAAGCTAGAAATGACCACCGGAGGAGAACGGAGCGCCGGAATGCAAAACGGACAACGGGGAAAATGCTTGAATGCATGAGACAAACACGTATGCAAATGCAATGCACATGATGGCATGATATGAGATGCATGACCAAGACAACAACACACGGAGACAAAACCCGAACCCGAGGAAATAAATAACTTAACGCCGGAAGCGGCAAGAGTTGGAGTACAAATAGGGAAAGTTACATCCGGGGTGTTACAGGAATCCTCAACGCCATAAGTTGCCGTGACATTACACGCTTCGCTGTCTGAGCGTCCATTGTACGAAAGTACTGTGCGGTGGAAAGCGCCTGGAAAACCAAAATAAAATTTTGGGATGATCCGGCCCTGAATACAAACCCAGTCCGAAATAAAAGGGTGCATCATCGCCAGACACCCGGGTCAAACACGAAAAAGAAAAAACCCTCCACAGGGCATGGAACCATACTGGAAGGATGGCTCAATGGACCCTGTAAAATTCACAGTACAAAGGACGCCACACCAACTCACAGCCTTACAGCATGTTGGATACTCCGGCAGGTGGCCAAAATTGGCGAAGATCTCCTAATTCCGGAGGCCACAGAAAGCCACCCCAGAGATACCAATACGGTATTAACAGTCTTCGAGACTTTCGCATCAAATAATATGTGAAAAAGGACACTCCGCAGCCTTGCCGAAGTCTACCAAGTAGCAACAATAAACCCATGGAGTGACACGGCTATTACCTTTAACGCGAGTGATGAACCTAAATTCCGAACAGCCCGAGCACCAGCCGCTTTGGTCCTCAGTCCAATAGTGGACGACTTTCGTCTTACCAAGGTACTCATGGACGGCGGCAGCGGATTGAACCTCATTTATGAGGAAACCCTTCAAAAAATGGAAATAGACTGGAACCGCATTGAGCGGAGCAGCACAACCTTTAGAGGAATAATCCCCAGTCAGGAAGCGCACTGTACAGGAAAAATCACACTAGATGTGGTGTTCGGCACGCCGGATAATTATAGGTCCGAAGAGGTCACGTTCCATGTGGCTCCGTTCAGCAGCGGTTATCACGCTCTGCTAGGGCGTGAAGCGTTTACAATTTTCCAAGCAATACCCCATTACGGGTACATGAAGCTCAAGATGCCCGGGCCTAACGGGATCATCACTCTCGCTAGTGATCCGGACATAGCACTCCGCGCCGAAAACAAGACAGCCGCACTGGCCCTCGAGGCACTATCTGAAGCCCTAGCGGCTGAGGAACTGACGGTGCTGCGCTGCACGGTGAATAGGGACGATGTGGTACTCGACAAAAGATCCAACTCCACCTCCTTTAAACCGGCGGACGAAATAGTCAAATTCCAGGTCCATCCAACGGACCCCAATAAAATAGCTTCCATCGGGGCACAGTTAAACCCTGATGTAGACGCCGCACTGCGAGAGTTCCTACGAGAGAACTGGGACATTTTCGCCTGGCACCCTTTAGACATGCCAGGAATCCCACGCAGACTGGCCGAGCACAGCTTAAATATCCTAAAGGGATTCAAACCTATCAAACAAGCTCTTCGGCGTTTTTCCGAACCTAAGAGACAGGCCATGGGAGAGGAGCTAGCAAAGCTATTGGAGGCCGGATTCATTAGAGATATAAAACATCCGGACTGGCTAGCAAACCTAGTGATGGTACCAAAGAAGGACAAATCCTGGCGCCTGTGCGTTGATTTTAAAGACCTTAACAAGGCTTGCCCAAAGGATCCCTTCCCCCCTCCCCCACATCGATTAAATTATCAACGCTACCGCAGGACACGATTCGTTGGGTTTCCTTGATGCATATTCCGGCTACCATCAAATCAAGATGGCAGAATCAGACCAAGCCGCAACGGCATTTATCACACCATACGGCCCATTCTGCTTCAACACAATGCCCTTTGGGCTCAAAAATGCCGGTGCAACATATCAGCGCATGATTCAGACATGTCTGGCAAACCAGATCGGCAAAATAGTGGAAGCATATGTAGATGATGTGGTCGTCAAAACAAAACATGTCGAATCTCTAATAGACGACTTGAGGCTCACATTTGATAACCTCTGAACATACGACATCAAGCTAAACCCGGAAAAATGCGTTTTCGGCGTCCCAGCCGGAAAGCTCTTGGGCTTCATTGTATCCGGTAGAGGAATTGAAGCAAATCCAGCCAAGATCCGAGCTCTGTCACAATTGGATATCCCAAAGGACCTCAAACAAATACAAAAGTTAACCGGATGCGTGGCGGCTCTAAGCCGCTTTATCTCCCGCTTGGGAGAAAAGGCCCTACCCCTTTACCGCCTCCTTCGGTGCACCGAACACTTTGAATGGACGGATGCAGCCACGGCCGGACTCAACGAAATAAAAGCCATATTGGCAACAAACCCAGTCCAGGCCGCGCCAAACATTGGCAAACCAATGCTATTGTACATTGCAGCAACACATCAGGTTGTAAGCGCAGTGCCCGTCGTCGAACGAGAAACGGAGGACACAAATTCCCCCTTCAAAATCCAGTCTATTATGTGTCCACTATCCTCACTCCGTGCAAATCACGGTACCCGCATTATCAAAAGATCGCGTACGCGGTATTCATGGCATCCCGTAAGCTACGACACCACTGTCAAGAGTGTTCAATAACAGTAGCCTCGGAAGTACCACTTAACGATATTATAAACAACCGTGACGCAACGGGCCGGATTGCAAAATGGGCCATTGAGCTCCTCCCATTCGACATAACTTATAAGCCACGGCGAGCCATCAAGTCGCAAGTTTTGGCCGACTTCGTCGCAGAATGGACGGAGGCCGAACTCCCTAAAGAGTACGGCACATATTCAAATTGGATCATGCATTTCGACGGCTCCAAGATGTTGGCCGGACTAGGGGCTGGCGTCGTTTTGACGTCCCCCACAGGAGACACAATTCAATACGTACTCCATATTATGTACACAGACTCCAACAATGCAGCCGAATATGAGGCCCTTTTACATGGTCTCCGGTTGGCAGTATCCATGGGCATTCAACGCCTAGAGGTGCACGGGGACTCGAACCTCGCAATATCCCAAATAAATGGAGACTTCGATGCCAAGGATCCAAAAATGGCATCTTACCGCAACGCCGTCCTAAAAATGTTAGCTCGGTTCGAAGGGCTTGAATTTCACCATATAGCCCGGGAAAATAATCAGGCATCAGATGTCCTAGCACGCATCGGCGCAAAACGCGATGTAGTCCCCCCCCCCCAACATCTTCTTGGAAAGGCTATTCAAGCCATCCGTAGTATGGGAAGGGGAGCCGAACAATAACAGCTCGGACCCAACCGCACTACCCGACACCGAACATTCGGACACAATCGGAGGCTCTGCCAATGAAATAACACCCTCAGCCCACGTAATAATGGCCGTCATCGCCCCATGGATAGAACCATTCCTCGCCTATCTTACTAGGCAGGAACTCCCCGAGGACCAAAATGAGGCACGCTGCTTAGTGCAGCGATCCAAAGCCTACAAAGTCCACGAGGGAGAGCTTTATAAGAAAAGCACTACCGGAGTCCTTCAAAGGTGCATCTCCGAAGAGGAAGGGCGGAACCTCCTGGCTGAAATTCATGCCGGACTCGGTGGTCATCACGCTGTAGCTCGGTCCCTTGTAAGCAAGGCCTTCCGTACAGGCTTTTATTGGCCGACGGCCCGGGCAGACGCCCAAGACTTAGTCCAGCGATGCGTCGGTTGCCAGCTTTTTGCAAACCAAAGCCATATGCCACCCACCGCCCTCCAAACTATCCCCATCACTTGGCCCTTCGCGGTCTGGGGGCTTGACATGGTTGGACCCCTTAAAGGCGGAACCCACACGCAAAAATACTTACTGGTCATGGTGGATAAGTTCACCAAATGGATAGAAGCCAAGCCTGTTAAGACGGCCGAATCGGTGATAGACTTTATATCCGGGGTTGTACACCGTTACGTCGTCCCCCACAGCATCATCACTGATAACGGCATGAACTTTACGGCCGATGAGGTAAAACTCTGGTGCATAAACATGGGCATCAAGCTTGATATGCTTCCGTCTATCACCCACAAACTAACGGCTAGGTCGAACGTGCAAATGGTCTTATCATGAGCGGCATCAAACCCAGATTAGTGCGGTCCCTCAAGGAATCTAACACGCACTGGGTAGAGGAGCTCGACTCTGTACTCTGGGGGCTGCGGACCACGCCGAATCGCACCACCGGATACACACCATTCTTTATGGTGTACGGCGCAGAGGCAGTTTTGCCTTGCGACATAATTCATGACTCACCTCGAGTGCGCATGTACGAAGAAAGAGAAGCCGAGCTCGATCGGCAGGACAGTTTGGACGCATTGGAGGAGGAGCGTGATGTGGCAAAAGCCCGTTCCGCATTCTATCAACAGGAGGCTCGAAGATACCAAAGCAGAGAAGTACGGGCCAAAAATTACAACGTTGGCGAATTAGTTCTACGCCTGCCGGACAAGAAAAAGGACAAACTCAAGCCCATGTGGGAAGGTCCCTTCATAATTGACCAAGTCCTGACTGGTGGAGCGTACCGCCTGCAAGATGCATCGGATAACCGACTCGAGCCGAACCCATGGAACGCAGCCCATCTCCGAAGATTCTATGCCTAGCGCCGAACTTTGTGTTCGTCTCCTTCCGTTGTCCATTTTTTATATACTGTCTGTCTTACATTTCTCTCCTTCTCCCCTTCCTTTCTCTTATAGCCTTTAAAGGCTCATCAAATGACGTGCTATTCGCACTCATTAAACCTGGGGGCTTCTTTTACCAGAAGCTTATTTATACGGGCTTCATGCCCAACACATGTGTGACACTTCCGCATGTACCTTTTATTTCACCATTATATGCATCGATATGACTTAAGTTTTGGCCAAGCTGGGTTGCGTGGCTCCTGTGCTTACCCCTACGTTCCCGATTATTCGGCTAGGCGGTAAAGGGAGCACCTCTGCGATTGTTACTGCCGGATCAGCCGGATGTGTACCTCAGACTGGGTGAAGCCGAAAGCTAGGTTCTTAAGGGAATATTCGGTCGGTGACCTAAGAGATGATCTTTTTTACTTATTTATTTATGCGCCCCAGATTCTTTTTCCTGCGTCTTTTTTGCAGAATGGGCATGCACTTTAGGGCATGCCTCCCAGGGAAAGGAACCCCTAACGGAACTATTCTCCCGGGAAGATGTTTCTTACTAACCATGTAATATAACATAACTAGTCGGGCACTTTTCTGTTCATGCACTAATGACCCCTACGCCTGGTCTCCATGCATTCCCCGGTTCTTATATAACCGCATGGGAATTCGGACACACTCCGGACCGTCAGGTCCCGAGGCTGAAGCGAAAAGGTCGGCCATGACAAACGATCTACAATCCGGCAAGAAGGCATTATAAATGTCAATTAAATTACAGTCATTCTGGCTGGTTGTATTCCTCTTCAATACCATCTAACAGGCTGTCTAATTTACAGTCCTGCTGGGAATACTTTGCGGCCAATTCTACTTGGCCGTATACTAAGCTTACAGGGATATCCTTCCCATCGGGCCCCACAAGACCGACCTCGGCCATGTGGTTGGGGTCAGCCTTTGTGTACCGCGTCTTCACCATGGCCCAGGCCTCCCTAGCGCCTTGACGGCAGGCCGATATCTTCCACAATCGGAAGCGCCACCGTGCTCCCTTTAGCTTCTCCACAAGCTCTCCAAGACTTTCGGGCATGGAGATGGATGGCCACAGGGCCTGGGCGACGCCTTGCATCGCCTTCCGAACTCGCTCGAGCAGTTGCGAGAGCTCGGGAAGAAGGTCACCCGTAGAACCGGGCATCTCCTCTGCAGGACGATCTGTTAGCACACCTACAGACATTACTCTGTTAGTCGACTTCCCCGCCAAACTTTTTTTCTCCAAAGGTTCGTTCAAGCACTTACTAAATATGCCGCGCCGAAGCCGCTGATTCTCCTTAACGGAGTCTGACAGCTGGGCACGAACATCTTTCAGCTCGACGCCCAGCTTGGTGTTGGCATCTTGGAGATCGTTCTTCTCCCGCCTCACCTTTGTCAGCACCTTCTCACCAGCCTTCAGCTGTCGTAGGAGGTGTTGCCTTTCCGGATTCAATCCGGCGCCATCTGCAATTTCATTTGTCAGATTCGCACCCATGCCGTGCTTCGCAAAATACTTATCTTTCGAAGTGTATATTACCATAGGGGGTCTCCTTGGGCTCCCTTGCCGCGGCTAGTGCGGCCTCAAGCTGGGCTTTGCACTCTTCCAGCTCCTGGGACAGTAGGGAATTCTTTTCTGTAAGAACCTGCATAACATATGATCCTTAAATCAGTTATTCTAACTGTTTCAAGTCTCGAGGGCTACTGGTATATATATAATTACCAAAATTTTCTTACACATATGTCTTTTACATATTGCTCCGTGGCTCTGGCTAGACCATTTTGAGCGGCACGGAGGTACGCATCTCCCGAATTGAAGGCATCTAATGCCTCTCAGGAGAAACAAGCGTCGCGAAGAATTGTCCGGCGACGCCTTTGGTTCATGGCACTCTCCACCTCAGAGTTGGTGGCAGACAACCTGTCCACGTCCTCCGTCAGAGGAGCGTCCGGTGCGCGCCTTGTGTTTGCCTCCGCCTCCGGACCAGGCTTTGGAGCCTGGCTGGTGGAGGCGCGATTGGCAGCCTCTCCGGATATAGTCCGGCGAGGTCTCCTTGTCCTGAAGAGAGCACGAGTGTTAACATGCCTTGAAGGTATAACACCAGGGATAAGGGGGCGCGCCATACCTTTGCACTGACGTCTCGATCTGGACTGCACCTCTTTTCTGCCCACGGGGCCCTGCGGCCCCTCGTTGGCTTGTCGCCGCAGGTTCGGCCTCCCGTCTCAAAAACCTCCCCTGCAAAGCTCGGTTGTAATCAGGAAACTGAAAACACGAGAGGGCGGACCCCTATTCGGGGTACTGGGACATCGATCTCAATTACCTAGGAGGCCGGGATTAGCCCTGGGTAATCGGCCGTAATGGCCAACAAGGCGTTGTCCTTGCTCAATTGATGGAACACTCCATCAATCAGCTCCATAGATAAGTCCGGATCCTCTTGAGAGGCCGGGTCGAGGGACCGTCCTGGGTCCTCGGGTTGTGGAGGAGGGCTATTTATTTCTTTAACAGCCTAGCGCAGTTCATGCGTTAAAGTCGTTAGGCTGAATATTTAACAATGGGAATACAAAATGGATGGGCAAGTAAACCACTTACCCAGCTTGGGGGATTGTACATAGAGAATCCACCCTGTGGGTTGACGCGGAGAAATTCCTTCTCTTCTCCCTTGTACAAAGCAGACAAGCTCTTTGTTAGGGCCGCAGCAGAATCCGGTCCCTTACGGCCGTAGCGGGTGGCGTCGTCCTCCCCGTTGAAATCCCACATGGGGTGGCCTCTGTACTGTAGCAGCTGCACCCCTCGCATGATGCATGCGGCCATGACCCCGATCATGGTCAGTCCGGAATGAGCTAACAATCTTATCCGGCCCATCAGGTAAAGAACGTCCTTGTCGCTTTCCCTCCGAGGGCTCCGTGGACGCCAGCTTAGGCGCTTCTTTAGGGGAGCACTGTCGAACTCAGGGAGGCCGATCCAGACAGGATCTGGCAGCGGGACGTCCTCTATATAAAACCATTCCGAAGGCCAGTCCTCGGACGCCTTCTTTGGGGTTCCGGATAGATATCCGGTCCCGGCGATGCGCCACACTTCGGCTCCGCCCACTTGATATATTGACCCCTTCTGAGAATGGGGCACAAGGCAGAATAGCCTTTTCCACAGCGCGAAATGAGCCTCGCAGCCCAAAAACAGCTCGCAAAGGGCTACGAAGCCCGCGATATGCAATATGGAGGCAGGCGTGAGGTTGTGCAGCTGGAGGCCATAGAACTCCAGGAGCCCCCGGAGAAACGAATGAATTGGAAATCCGAGCCCTCTTATTAAGTAAGGGACAAGGCATACCCGCTCTCCTTTGGAGGGATTGGGGGCGCTCTCTGCTTGCTCTCCGCCATTATAGGTGGCAAGTCCGGCTCAAACCGGGACCATATAGACCGGGGGGAGAAATCCCTTGGTCTGGAGCGTCACTAGCTCGCTGTGCAGGATGGAGCATCTCTCCCAATCTCCAGGCTGAGGGCTGGAAGGACGAGAGGAGGAGCTGCGGCGACCGGCCATGATAGAATGGACCTCTGTCGGATACGCTCTGATGAATACTCGTGGAGGGGAGAAGGTGTGGTTTGGATCTAAATCCTCGTCCCCTTAAATAGGTGGCTCATTCACGCGGCTAGGGGTGTAAATGTAAAAACACCCTGACTTTTCGTATTCGTTTGACACATGGAAGACGGCCATTATTGGGCGTAGAAGCCAAGGAGCGCTACATTTACAAGAAACCGGACATTATTCAACAGGTACATGGAATTTGGAGGAGAACCCGCCTTGCAATGCCAAAGACAATTTGCGCGCCGGACTCGTCGTCATTGAAGCCTGGTTCGGGGGCTACTGAGGGAGTCCTGGATTAGGGGGTGTCCGGATAGCCGGATATGTAGATCTCCTACCATTGTAACCGACTCTGTGTAAACCTAGACCTCTCCGGTGTCTATATAAACCGGAGGGTTTTAGTCCGCAGGAACATACAATCATACCATAGGCTAGCTTCTAGTGTTTAGCCTCTCTGATCTCGCGGTAGATCTACTCTTGTACTACCGATATCATCAATATTAATCAAGCAGGACGTAGGGTTTTACTTCCATCAAGAGGGCCCGAACCTGGGTAAAACATTGTGTCCCCTGCCTCCTGTTACCATCCGCGTAGACGCACAGTTCGGGACCCCCTACCCGAGATCCGCCGGTTTTGACACCGACAGCTTCCCAGCCGCAATATCCCCGGCTTCCTGCAGCTCCTCCTTCTTCGCTCTCATAGCAGAGCAGGTGTGTTTGTCCGCCATCATGGCCTTCTCAAGATCCGTTGCCTTCGCTCGGTTTTCTTTTACATGGAGCCGGCAACGGTCGGCACTGTCTTTTAATTCTACGGCCATCTTGGCCATCTTCTCTTTGCTCTCGCAATGTGCGGCCTTCTCGGCTTTCAACTCTTCAGCCGCCTTCAAAGCAGCCGCATTACTAATCCTCGCTTGTTCCTTGGCTCGGGCAAGTTCTGCCCGCTAGGTTTCCACGGTGGCAGCTCCATTTGCAGTCACAACATATTAAAGATATTGGCATCATGCTGCTCTTACTATGTGGCGTTCACCAGATAATAACACTTACCCTGTGCCTCGTCAAGCCTCTTGTTAACAAGCTCGATGTCAGCGTCTGCCGCATCCAGTTGCCGTTTTAATTCGGCAAACTCACTAGTCCGGCTAGCGACCGGAGCTTCCACCACCTGCACATAAAGGCAGTTTGGTTATTGCCTGGGACTATGATCCTCTATTCGCCGCCGTTCTCGACGACAACCAGAGTCTCAGGGGATACTATCTACACAGGGCACACCTAACATGTGCGGTACTATCACATATTATCTCACGTACCTCAAAGCCTGTCAGTAGACTCATAAAGGCTTCATGTAATCCACTTTCGGTGGACGAAATTCTCTCCATCACCGTACCCATCAGCGTACGGTGTTCTTCTGAGATGGCCGCTCACCCCACCAGCTCCCTCAGAATGTCCGACCGCATACCAGACGGTGCCGGACTCTTTTGTTTGCTCTCTTCAGGAGCCGGACGCTGGGGACTTCGGGGGTCTATGGGATTTTCTTCTGGCCTCACCGGATCCGGAGAGGCCCTCCGTGACGACACTTCGGGGACGCCCGGTTCTTGAGCGGAGGAGTCCGGGGGAGGCGTTTCGCTCTCCATCATCTCCAGAAGAAGATCCCCCGAAGACGAGCTCAGCTAAGAGGGGCTAAGGCCCGAAGTGCAAGATATATGCAGCGGTTATTTTCTCCGAAGAAAGATGGTATACCTGCACTATTAAAGTATTTCTTGGATCACTTATGACTCGTTGGAGGGCTGATCCCCCCGCGGACTTTGTGCGGTAAGAGCACCCCCCGAGGCAGGACCCTCTGTTGGAGACTTCTTCTCCCGTTTGGAGGCCTCGGCTTCCGGATCCTCGGAAGCAGTCCTCTTCCTCCCCCGGTTATCCTCCTTCATGGAGGCGCTCATTCCCTCGGTTGGAACTGGCAGCGATGGGGGCCCGCTTCCGCCCATATTATTCCCCCCTGTATCTTCCTTCGAGGGCTCCGGGCAAGGTGCGAGCTCGAGCATCTTTTCCAAAACCGGATTTTCCAAACCCTCAGGGAGGGGGGCCGGACACCGAATCATCTTCGCCTTTATTAGCAGGTCCTGGTCAAAGAGCGATCTCTCAGAAATAACTTCATGAATAAAAGACGGTGTGTTCGGCTAGAGGATTTCTTACTTGTTCGGCAGCGCGGTTACTGCTCAGGCCCACGTCGTCGGTAGTATCCGGACACTCTATTTAAGGTCCGAAGAATGACTTGTACATCTGCTCGTGCGTCAGGCCGAGGAAACTTTGAATGGCACGCGGCCCTTCTGGGTTGAACTCCCATAAGCGAAGGGGCCGACGTTTGCAAGGCTGGACTCGACGAACCAGCATAACTTGCATTAGCACAACCAAATTAAAATCTCCCTCGAAGAGATCTTGAATGCGGCTTTGCAGTATGGGCACGTCCTTGGCTGGACCCCAGCTCAGACCTCTGCTAATCCATGACATCAGTTGTGGTGGGGGGCCCGACCGGAAAGCGGGGGCAGCCGCCCACTTGGCACTTCTGGGAGCCGTGACGTAAAACCACTCCCGTTGCCATAATTCGGACACCTCTGGAAAGGAACCTTTCGGCCACGGAGCTCCTGCCATCTTGCCTATTGATGCGCCTCCGCATGCTGCATGTTGCCCCTCGATCATCTTCAGCTTCACTTCAAAGGTCTTGAGCCACAGGCCGAAGTGAGGGGTAATGTGGAGGAAGGCCTCACACACGACAATAAATGTCGAGATGTGGAGAAAGGAGTCCGGAGCTAGATCGTGGAAATGTAGCCCGTAATAGAACATCAAACCCCTGACGAAGGGATCCAGAGTGAGGCCTAGGCCTCGGAGGAAGTGGGAGACGAACATGACGCTCTCGTTGGGTTCGGGAGTAGGGACGACCTGACCTCGAGCAGGCAGCCAATGCGAAACCTTGGCGGTCAGGTATCTGGCCTCCCTCAACTGCTTGATATCCTCTTCCGTGACGGAGGAGGGCATCCACCGGCCTTGAAGACTAGATCCGGACATGATTGAAGATCCGGAGCACCTGACCTGGGCTTTGGGTGTTAGAACTCGAGGCAGGGGAGGGGTTCAATTGAGCATGGGAGGGAGAAAGCGAAAACCTTGTCCCTTTATAAAGAGGGTGAATATCAAGCGTCCTCTCCGTAGCCGTTTGGGACTTGCCTATAATCTAGGAGTCGTAGACACGGTTGGGTTACCCACGACCGTATTAATGAGAATCCCGTAATTGGGGGAACACGATTGTAACGCCCTTGATGCGGCTATAGCTCCCATGTGTCGAGGCATGACTTAGAGGCATAACCGCATTGAAAGCAATGTCGCAAGTTAGGCAATCTTCACAACATCCCATGTAATATAGATAATAAAAGGGGAGATACATAGTTGGCTTACACTCGCCACGTCAATCAAAGTACATAAATAGCATTACAACATTCAAACACTCATGGCCCGACTACAGCGCCAAAATAAAAGAACAACCCAACATGCGACACGGTCCCGATCACCCCAACTGGGCACCACTACTGATCATCAGGGAAAGACACGTAGTATCGGTGTGAGTCCTCGTCGAACTCCCACTTGAGCTCAAGCGCGTCATCTGGAGCGGAATCATCAGGCCCTGCATCTGGTTTGGAAGTAATCTGTGAGCCACAGGGAATCACCAATCTCGCACCCTCGCGGTCAAGACTATTTAAGCTTAAAAGGTAAGGCAAAGGAAAATATGTGGAGCTGCAGCAAGCGACTAGCATATATGGTGGCTATCCTGTTCGCAAAAGAGAGCGAGAAGAGAGGTCAAAGCGCGAGTGAGTAACTAGAGGTCATCCTGCGGCAAGCATTACTCCAACACCGTGTTCACTTCCCGGACTCCGCCGAGAAGAGACCATCATGGTAACTCACACAGTTGATTCATTTTAATTAAGTTAAGGTTCAAGTTATCTACAACCAGACATTAACAAATTCCCATCTGCCCATAACCACGGGCACGGCTTTCGAAAGTTCAAATCCCTGCAGGGGAGTACCAACTTAGCCCATGACAAGCTCTCACGGTCAACGAAGGAATAGACCTCCTCCCGAGACCTTCCGATCAGGCTCGGTATCTCGGTTCTACAAGACAACTCCGACAATGGTAAAACAAGTCCAGCAACACCACCCGCTGTGCCGACAAATCCCGATAGGAGCTGCACATATCTCGTTCTCAGGGCACACCGGATAAGCTAAGCGTACGGGAGCCAACGTAACCCAAGTTGCCAAGGGACGGCCAAGCACGGTGCTCTAGGTTGGACCAACGCTCAGAGGAGCACTGGCCTGGGGGGTTTAAAATAAGATGACCCTTGAGTCCATGAAACCCAAGGGAAAAGGCTAGGTGGCAAATGGTAAAACCAAGGTTGGGCATTGCTGGAGGAGTTTTATTCAAGGCGGACTGTCAAGGGGTTCCCATTATAACCCAACCGCGTAAGGAACGCAAAATCCGGGAACATAACACCGATATGACGGAAACTAGGGCGGCAAGAGTGGAACAAAACACTAGGAGAGAGGCCGAGCCTTCCACCCTTTACCAAGTATATAGATGCATCAAGATAACAAGGCAATATAATGATATCCCAACAAGTAAATAATGTTCCAACAAGGAACGGTCTCCAATCTTCACCTGCAACTAGCAACGCTATAAGAGGGGCTGAGCAAAGCGGTAACATAGCCAATCAACGGTTTGCTAGGACATGGTGGGTTAGAGGTTTGACATGGCAAATAGGGAGGCATGATAAGCAAGTGGTAGGCATCGTAGCATAGGCATAGCAAAAGAGCAAGCATCTAGCAAAGCAAAGATAGTAGTGATTTCGAGGGTATGATCATCTTGCCTGCAAAGTTGTCAGAGTTGACTGGATCCTCGAAAGCAAACTCAACGGGCTCCTCGCTAGAGAACTCATCTCCCGGCTCTACCCAAACAAGACAAACAAGCAACAAGGACACAATCAACCACGTGCAAAGCTCAAACAACATGATGCAAACATGGTATGATATGCGGGATGCAATATGTGATGCATATGCATGATTTGACAAGGAATGAATGAACCTGGCCTCAACATGGAAATCCAAGTGTTCCACTAGAAAGTTGAGATGAAATCGCTTGAAAACGATATAAAGATCACCGGAATCGGAGTTACGGTTTGGAAATGGCAAGCAATTCAAATATGACACTGGCCTGCGATATATAGCAAGTAGCCATCTAAATGCAACAAGATGAACATGCTACAGCACCCAAACATGGCAACAAAATACATGGCAGGGATCCACTCATGATTCTTAACAAAAGACTAGCACTGAGCTATGGTCAATTCATCCATTAACAGGTCCAAACAAGCATGGCAAAAATGCATTTGGTAAACAGATTTCAGACTTAGTGAAATTAACACTTGTCTGGAATTTCAGATCAGATAGCACACTTTGGAGCATGAAAACTATATGCTGCAGGACCTGAACGTGGAAAAGTAAAGCATGGCATGGAGCTACTCAAAGAGCTTAACAAAAGTCCCTTAGTTACCTTGAGCCAAAAGGGATCATAAAATACATCTGCAAGCATGTGAACATGGCAAAAACATAATCAGATCACAGACTTAGTGAAAACTGGAGCATGCTGAAACAGATAACAAGTAGGCATGTTTACGAGCTCGATGCACTCACTACAGAGCATGTCATGACAATCTAAGCATACACCCATCAAGAATACACAAAATACAAGCTAGACATGGCAAGAACAATAACATAGCATGCACGGATCAACTACAACATCCTCAGCAAAATCGCTAACAAGTAGACAATCTGCCCAGATTCACGAAATGGCAAAAGTAGAGCTCGGTTGACTCAAGCTAGGGTGCTCCATAATTGCAAACAAAGACATGTATGGATAGAGCACTACAAGATTAATAAATCATCCTTACTGATCATCCTCAAAAGAGGCACGGATCACTAGCAAACAACATGAACATATGGCATAATGAGATAAACAGTCCAAGGACTTGGTGGAATTGCTAAGTCCCTGAAATCAGCATTTACGAATGCACCACTTTGCAAGCTTGTTCTAGTCACCACACACATCACAAAAATACATGGGTTGCACCTCTAGATAGATGGCAAAACATATAACTAAACTCATGTAGAGCTCAGGGGCATATCATGCACACATTAATCATGGCAAAAATGACAAATATCTAAATGGAGCAGCAGATCTGATAATTATCTCAAATAGCACTCTTCCAACAGCATTTCGGGCATCAAGATGAACTCAAATGAAAATGATGCAATGAGATGAAATGATGTGCTCTCTGAGGTGAACATTTTGATATGCTATATGCCCAAAACGGAGCTACGGATGCAGAGTTACGATGCGATGAACATAGCCAAAATATTAGGGTTTCGGGCAAAAAGTCAACCGAGCAATTTGGATCCGGATCTGGATCTCGCCGCACGGACTTCGAGGTTCTCCGGAGAGGGGTTTGGCCGGCCGGAGAGGAACTTGCCGGCGACGATGCGGGGAACGGTGGAGGGCGGCAGAGGCGGAGATGGCCGGAGAGGAGGCGGACGGCGAGGCACGGCCGGGGACGGGGCGGCGCGCCGGCGTCGGGAAGCGTCGGTGGAGCTCGCCGATGATGGTGGCGGTGGTCGGCGCGGCTCTGGGCACCGGCGTTGGCAGAGATGGCGGCGGGGTCGGGCAACGATGGAGGCGGGCGGCGCTGTGCTCCGGGCCGGGGTGGGCCCCGCACGGGCCCAGGCGGGCCGGCGCGGCGGCGCGCGGTGGTGATGTGGGCGCGCCGCCACATGTCGGGCGTCGATTGGTGCGGGCTGGCGGATTCGGACGTGTCCGTCGGTGGCGATTCTGTCCGGCGGCGCGCGATGATGATTTTTTAGGGTTTGGACGAAGGGGATCCGCGAATTTCGGTGGGTGGTCTTTATATAGAGGTAGAGGGAGCTAGGAGTGTCCAAATGAGGTGCGGTTTTTGGCCACGCGATCGTGATCGAACGCTCTAGATGATGGAGAAGGTTTTGGTGGGTTTTGGGCCAAAATGGAGGGTGTTGGGCTGCAACACACATGAGGCCTTTTCGGTCCCTCGGTTAACCGTTGGAGCATCAAACGAAGTCCAAATGGTACGAAACTTGACAGGCGGTCTACCGGTAGTAAACCAAGGCTGCTTGGCAAGTCTCGGTCCAATCCGGAAATGTTTAATCCCCACACACGAAAGAAAGGTAGAAATGACCACCGGAGGAGAACGGAGCGCCGGAATGCAAAACGGACAACGGGGAAAATGCTCGAATGCATGAGATGAACACGTATGCAAATGCAATGCACATGATGACATGATATGAGATGCATGACAACGATAACAACACACAGAGACAAAAACCCGAACCCGAGAAAATAAAATAACTTAAGGCTGGAAATGGCCAGAGTTGGATTTCATATTGGGTAAATCATATCCGGGGTGTTACAACACTCCACCACTACGAAAGGATCTCGTCCCGAGATCTAGGACTGAAAGAACGCCGGGTACTCAAAACGGAGGTGATCCTCGTGTTCCCAGGTAGCTTCACGGTCGGAATGGTGTGACCACTTGACTTTGAGGAATTTGATTGACTTGTTGCAAGTCTTGCGTTCAATCTCTTCAAGAATAGCAATGGGGTGCTCACGATAAGAGAGATCTTCTTGGAGCTCAATGTCCTCGAAGTTGACGGTGCGGTCAGGAGTCTTGAAGCACTTTCGAAGCTGAGAGACATGGAATACTTCATGAACATTTGCAAAGTTTGAAGGAAGCTCGAGTTGATAGGCGAGATCGCCTCTCTTGCTGACGATCTTGAAAGGTCCCACGTATCTAGGGGCAAGCTTCCCTTTGATACCGAAGCAGCGAGTACCTTTCATAGGAGAGACGTGGAGGTAAACATGATCTCCGATCTCGAAAGCCAAATCACGGTGCTTACTATCATAGTAGCTCTTCTGGCGGGATTGGGCTACTTTGAGGTTATCTCGAATGACTTTGCTCATTTCCTCTGCCTCTGTGATTAAGTCATTACCCAAAAGCTGATGTTCAGCGGTTTCAGACCAGTTGAGAGGGGTACGGCACTTCCTTCCATACAGAATTTCAAATGGGGCCTTGCCCGAACTTGCTTGAAAACTGTTGTTGTAGGAGAATTCAGCATATGGAAGACAATCCTCCCACTTCATGCCGAAGGAGATCACACAAGCCCTGAGCATATCTTCAAGAATCTGGTTGACACGCTCGACTTGACCGCTAGTTTGAGGATGGAAAGCTGTGCTGAAGCGGATGTTGGTGCCCATGGCCTTCTGAAAAGAATCCCAAAACTTGGAGGTAAAGATGCTGCCACGGTCTGAAGAGATCACTTGTGGAATACCGTGCAGAGAGACAATACGGGAGGTATAGAGTTCCGCCAATTAAGCTGCAGTGATTGACTCTTTGATAGGCAGGAAGTGAGCCACTTTAGTGAGTTTGTCGATGACAACGAATGTAGCATCATTGCCACGCTTGGACTTTGGAAACCCAGTCACTAAGTCCATCTCAATGTGGTCAAACTTCCATTCTGGAATGGCGGGAGGTTGGAGGAGACCTGCTGGTCTTTGGTGTTCTGCCTTCACTCTTATGCAGACATCACATTCATTCACGAATTGAGCAATCTCGCGCTTCATTCGAGTCCACCAATAAGCCTGCTTGAGGTCCTGATACATCTTCATGCTCCCAGGGTGGATGGAGAGGAGAGAATTGTGAGCCTCGTTCATGATCACTTTACGAAGGTCACCTTTGGGCACAACAATACGATCCTCAAAGAAGAGAGTATCCTTGTCATCAAGGTGGTAGCACTTGTACTTGGGTTGACTCTTGGCAATCCCAATCTTCACCTTCTTCACCATAGCATCAAGAAGCTGGGCTTGGCGAATCTGATCTTCCAAGGTAGGAGAGACTTGAAGGTTGGCGAGGAAACCTTGAGGAACAACTTGCAGATTAAGTTTGCGGAAAGCTTCACAAAGCTCGGGTTGATAAGGCTTGAGAATTAGACTGTTGCAATAAGCCTTCCTGCTCAATGCGTCAGCAATCACATTGTCCTTTCCTGGAGTATACTCGATACTCGGATTATACTCTTGAATCATTTCGACCCATCGAGTCTGCCTGAGGTTGAGATTAGGCTGAGTGAAGATGTACTTGAGACTCTTGTGGTCAGTGAAGATGTCCACTTTTCTTCCCAATAAGAGATGTCTCCAAGTCAAAAGAGCATGCACAACTGCCGCCAACTCGAGGTCATGAGTGGGGTAGTTCTTCTTGTTGGGCTTCAACTGGCAAGAGGTATAAGCCACAAGTTTCTTCTCTTGCATCAACACTGCGCCGAGACCTTGGAGAGAGGCATTGCAAAAGACCTCATACGGCTTGGATTCATCAGGCGGAGTCAGAACTGGAGCAGTGACCAATTTCTCTTTCAAAGTGTTGAAAGCAATGCCACACTCCGGAGACCAAACGTACTTGACGTGCTTCTGGAGAAGATTTGAGAGAGGCTTCGCGATCTTAGAAAAGTTTTCAACGAATCTTCGACAATAGCTTGCGAGACCGAGGAAGCTACGGAGTTGCTTCACGTTCTGAGGTGGTTCCCAATTCACAATTGCAGACACCTTCTCAGGATTCACCGCAATGCCCTTGGCAGAGATGATATGACCAAGATAAAGAACCTCATCGAGCCAAAATTCACACTTGGAGAACTTGGCGTAGAACTGGTGTTCCCTCAGCTTATCGAGTACCAAACGCAAGTGCTTGGCATGATCTTCCTTGTTCTTCGAAAAGACCAGAATGTTGTCGAGATAGACCAAAATGAAGTCATTGGTGTAGCCGTTGAGGATGAAGTTCATCATGCGAGAGAACGTCGGAGGAGCGTTGACGAGGCCAAAAGACATGACAGTGTATTCATATGACCCATAGCTTGTCCTGAAAGCCGTCTTGGGAATATCTTGTTCACGGATTTGAATTTGATGATAACCCATACGGAGATCAAGCTTGGAGAATACTTGGGCACCTTTAAGTTGTTCGAACAGCTCGTTGATGTTGGGAAGTGGGTATTTGTTCTTGATGGTCTTCTTGTTCAATGGACGGTAATCAACACAAAATCGGTCCGTTCCATCCTTCTTCTTCACAAAAACAACACCACAACCCCACGGAGAAGAACTAGGCCGGATGAGACCCATTCTCTCTTGAATATCGAGTTGCTTCTTCAGCTCCTTCAACTCTTCAGGTCCGAGCTTGTAAGGACGCTTGCACACTGGTTCCGTGCTAGTCTCAAGATCGATGACGAATTCAACTGGCCGGTGCGGAGGCATTCCTGGAAGCTCTTCTGGAAATACGTCTTGATATTCGCGAACGACTAGAATTTTCAAGATGGCATCCAGTTCACCCTTCTGATTGAGAGAGAACAGACGGATGGTGTTGTCATTCGCGGCAAAGACAATTACATCCTCAGACGAATGAGTCAATTGAATCTGCCTGGCTGCACAATCAAGTTGAGCCTTGTGCTTAGAAAGCCAATCCATCCCGAGAATAAGATCAATATCCGAATTACCAAGGACCATTGGAGAAGCCAGAAACTTGAAATCACCCATCATGATAGAAACATCCGGGACTATTGAAGTAGCCCTCATAGACTTAGCCAGAGAAACCACTCCCATAGGTTTACCCAACATTTGCGAAACGAAGTCATGCTTGGAAACAAATGATCTTGACATGAAACAATGCGATGCACCAGTGTCAAAAAGAACTTTTGTGGCAAAAGAGTTAACTGGAAAGTTACCCATGATAACATCTGACGAGTCCTCTGCCTGAGCTGCATTCAGCAAGTTGACCTTGGCGTGCTTGGGGTTATGCTTGACCATAGCTGTACTTGCCGATCTCACAGGAGGAGGAGGAGGGAGACGCCTCTGATTGAAGCACTTGTTGGCATAGTGACCCTTCTGTTGGCACTTGTTGCACGTGACCTCTGAAAGCGGACGGTGGTACAGAGCACTTGATCTTGGAGCTTGAGACGAAGTCTTGTTCTGAAAGCCAGGGTTGGGTGGGTGGGAAGATCCACTGCCACCTTTGCTCTTCTGCCAATACGACTAACGGAACGGAGGAGGAGGAAGCCAATACTTCTGCTGCTTGGCCACTTGAGTAGAGGAAGAAGGAGTAGTGTCTCTGACTCGCTTCTTGGAAGCATCACACCTCAGTTGAGCAACCTCTTGCTTCAATTGCATGTTGTAGAACTCATCGTACCTCAAGGGCTCAAAGAGAACAAGAGCTAGCTGGATTTCTTCTCTGAGACCACCCCTGAACTGGTATATCATGCTCTTCTCATCAGGTATGTCCTGCTTAGCAAAGCGGGCGAGCTTCTGAAACAACTTGTTGTAGTCATAGACAGACAAAGAGCCTTGCTTCAGGTTGCGGAATTCCTCACGCTTGCTTTCAACCACGCTCTGAGGAATATGATGAGCTTTGAAGTCTTGACAAAATTCATCCCAGGTAATCACACGGCCACCTCTGGAATCCTTGTACTGCTGGAACCATTCTGCAGCTTGGTCTTTGAGTTGGAAGGAAGCGAACTTGACAAATTCCTCAGGCCTGACGTTACTGCACTTGAAATGCTTGCACAGATCCATGAGCCAATCGTCAACATCAGTTGCCTCAACACAATTGCTAAAAATCTTTGGCCAGTTAGCAAGGAACTGGTTGAGTGTAGCAAAGTGATTCTGATTGTTGCGTTGGTTTCCTTGGTTCGCTTGATTGCGCTCTTGAAGAATTTGCATGAGCAACTACGTGTTTGCATTGGTTGTGGCCATCACAGCTTGCCATGCCTCCGGAGGGGGTTGAGGTGGTGGCGGATCCTGATTCTGATTCTAATTGGTGCTCTTAGCAGGAGCCATCCTGAAGACGGTGACAACCGTTAGCACATTGACAGATAAAATAAGCTGAATCAAACGGGTTGAAATTGCAACATATAGTCTTCACATCCGATAAAAATGAACGAATGCATTCCACTTGAAATGGTCACATATCCATAAATTGAGAAGCCACTTGGAATTTAGGTAGAGAAATAAATCAACAAGGTACGGATCAAGAACGAATACTCGGTAAGAAATTCCAATCTCAAACCAAATATCCATGGAAGAAGAACTAGAGCTACAAGAATTCCCACCTATGAAACTCCCGAACCTTTCCGGTTATGCAATCAGGTGTTGGGGATACAGGGGAAGCATAATATCTCACCCAAATCTAGCAAATCCTACATCCAGCTGTATCCATCCTTCAACACATAACCGAGAAAAAACTTCGGAAACCATCTACCTCAACCTTCGAAAAGCATCCGTTATACAAGTTATGGCGATACTCCCGAACTCCCGCCCCAGTACTAGGTGGCGTCGAGGTTATCTCACCAACGAACTGTATAAAAAAGATTTTCGATGTCGGCGTACTAAACTCAGGTATTCCAAAACTACAACGATAAAATTGTGACGACAACACCTCGGAGCTCAACTCCCCGGGACACTGCCACAACCCCTAAAGACAGGAGGCACCAAGAACAATGTTCTCATCACAAAACCATCGGAACGATTCCAAGATACCCGCGTGATCCTAAAAAAAATTTAGTGAAATTTGAGAAGAGAGGAGTCAAAACTCTACGTCAGGATGCCTTACCAGAGCGATGAGGAGACTGGGGAGTAAAAAGAATTCCTAAACTCTCCGATATATAGTTCCTAAATGACTCAAAACATTTTTCTAGACTCAACTCGGCTGCTAAAAACGATCAAGCAATGGGGCTCCTATGGTCGGGGAAGGCTCTGATTACCAACTTGTAACACCCTCGATGCG